>NC_081425.1:66279086-66430976 GCF_949786415.1 Peromyscus eremicus | reverse complement strand
AGTCTGAGGCCAGCCTGGTCTACAGAGTGAGTTCTAGGACAGCCAGGGATACACAGAGAAAGGGGAAAAAAACAAAACAAAACAAAAAACAAAAAAAAAACAAAAAAAAACGCAAATTGAAACAAAGCAAAAGTTGACATTCCCAGGCTGGCTGAGATGGCTCAGTAGGTAAAAACGTGCTTCCTATGCAAGCCGGGCAGGCTGAGTTCAATGCCCAGAACCCACAGAAAGATGCAGAGAGAACTGACTCCCTGAAGTTGTTTCTGATCTCTACACACACACACACACACACACACACACACACACACACACACGCACACGCACACGCTCTTTTTCTCTTTCTAAAGAAAAAAGAAGTTGACATTCTCAGATGCAAGCCCACAGGCACGGCACTTCTCCAGAAATAATCGGGACAAATGGAATAGAAGGGAGACGAAAGAGATGATGGGGAGGCCAGAGGGAAAAGAGGTCCTTTTAAAAAGTTGCTGGGTCTGGGGGACCTAAGAGAGAGGAACCCAGGCCCCGGCAGTGAAGCACATACCTGAGTCCAACGTTGTTTATATCATCCCAAATGGAGGCAGGCACTTCCCAGAATGACTTATTGCCGGCGTTCAGGATTGCCTAGAAGACAGAGAGGGGACTGACAGGGTGACCCGAAGGCAGGAAGGTGTGAAGGGCTGGATAATGGGAGAACAAACGGAGGTGAAGACTCAAGGGTGGGTCTGGGGCATTTCTGGAATGTCAAATTGGATCAAGTTCAAAGGTTACCTGGACACCAGCATAGGCATTATTGACCAGCACATCTAGCCGCCCGTGCTGTTCCCGATCGACTTGCTCAAACAGGCTTTTCACTTCGCTCTCCTGGCTTGAATCACACACCACTGGCACACACTGGCCCCCGAGGGACTGTGCCTGGGGAGGGACAGGGAGTATGAGTTCACACGAGTATCACTTCCCTAACTGAGAAGGGAATCACAGGACTCAGCCGACATCTCGGAAAGCATGGCAGGCAATGGCTCCCTCTGGTGTCTGTTTTAGGAATTTCACCACAGTCGGACTGCCGGCAGAAGAGCAGTAGACGGGACCTCAGGTTTAGAATCAGCATTCACTGAGGCCCATCCCATGCCAGACCTCAGGAAACACTCTGCAACTCCAGGGCGAGGGCCAAGGCATGGCACTCACTCCTAGAAACAAGCACCTATCCTCTTTCTCCTTTCCAGCTCTCACGCCTCCCCTTTACCTTGGAATTCTTACTCAGCCCTGGTTCTTTCCTTCACTCAACCAATGCTCCGGCTAGGTTGCCGAAAACCAGAGCTATTAGGCATAAATTATTGCCACTTCCTATTCTTCTTGCCTTCTGAAAGTGTGTCCCCACCAACTTCCGAGGAAGAAGAGCACCTACTCTCCAGGGGCAAGCTCAGGGTCCTGTCCTATCACTTCTTCTTTGCTCAAACTGCAGTGACGCCTCCTAATGCTCATTGGAACTCAGGTGCTTTTTTTCTTAAGTGAATTCCTCATAATCTAGTCAGTATGAACTATCTAAAACACAGGAATTTTAAAAACTCTTCTAACTGGATCACCAATCTAAGCAACTAAAGCCTAGAAGTTTTTTTGATAAGGTCTCACTATACAGCTCAAGCTGGCCTTGAACTCCCAATCCTCCTCACACAACTTCTCCAGTTCTGGGTGATACAGACAGGTATACCATGCTGGCTGTGTGTGTGTGTGTGTGTGTGTGTGTGTGTGTGTCTTATTGTGTAGCCCTGGCCAGTTTGGAACCCACAGAGAGACTCCCTCCTCTAGTTCCTGAGTGCTGGGACTAAAGGTATGTAAAACCCAAACCTTTTGACAGGGTGGTTTTTTGTTTGTTTTCAGTGCCCAGGATCAAACCCAGGGCCTTGCACCTCCTGGGTAAGTACTTTTCCACTAAACTGCACCCCAGCCCCTCGTGATGGCCTTCTAACAACCATTATTCCCTCTCTGGCCTCTTTACCATCTCCCTTTGCTTAGGTAGCAGGGAATGGTTTTCATAACTTCCTTCACCTAATTCCTATTCAAGACTTGTTCAAAGATCATCTCGAGAGATGATTCAGTAGTTAAAAGAGTACTGGCTGCTCTTCTAGAGGACCCAGGTTCAATTCCCAGCCCCTACATGGCAGCTCACAACCATCTGTAATTCCAGTTCTAGAGAGATCTGGCACCATCACACACACACACACACACACACACACACACACACACACACACACACACACGTGCAGGGAAAACACCAATACACATAAAATAAAAACCACCTCAAGAATGTTTTTTCTTAAGTCACATGCGGTGGTACACACCTTTAATCCCAGCGCCCAAGAGATCTCTGTGTATCTGAGGGCACTGTGGTCTAAATAGCGAGTTCTAGCTAAGCCTGTCTAAAGACATAACTACCTTTATCATCTAGATGCCCCTCCAATGCCCCAGAGCAAGCATTCTGTGCACATAAAACGACTGGTTAATAAATCTGACTTCCTGTTAAGACTCTTATCTTGTAAGAACAGAAATTGCATCTTATCACTTGGGTAACTCCATGCCTAGCAAATCATAGGTCCTCGAGTATTGCTTTTATTAGAATCCAGTCAAGATACAAACTCTTATCAGGGTGTGGTGTCACTGGCCTTTAATCCCAGAATTCAGGAGCCAGAGGCAAGTGGATCTCTGTGAGTTCCAGGCCAGCCTGGGTCTACATGGTGAGTTCCAGGCCAGCCAGGGCTATGTAGAGATGTTAAGAGACTGTCTCAAAAACAAACAAACAAAAAGTAAACACGTACAGTTCAGCAAGTCTAGCCTAAATCACAGGAAGTGGCCGGCCCCCAGTTTTTTCTTTGCATAATCTCAAACTCTCAAACAGAAAGATTTTTCTTCTCATTAAACTCACTTGGTAGAAAAATTCAACTCTGTATTATTTGTTTGTTGTACTCTGTAAATATTAATGACTTGGTAGGGGGAGTATCATGGTCAGGCAAGTGACTAGTAGTAATCAGAATGATTAATTCAGGTGGTCACTCACCTCCTGGGCAGTAGCTCTAAGGGTGTCCAGATGGCGGCCAGTGATGTAAACTGTGGCACCAGCTTTGCAGAGCTGTAAGGCAATGCCGCGGCCAATGCCTCTGGAGGCACCAGTTACCACACACACTTGGCCCTTCATAGATGCTACCATGACTCACATCAAAGGCGGGTGGGGGTTATCTGTGGAGTAAAGAGTCGCTTTGAAGGCAGGTCTCTGTGAGGGCTAGAAGGGGCAGATAAGCTTGGACTATTTTGAGGGGAGAGAAATTTCACAGGAGGATAACTGAGTGCAAGTCTCAGGCCAGCCTGTCCTTGTCGGAGGCACAGGGCTGGGTGGAGACTCTCCGGGGCTACACACATACTGCGATTCTCTCTCGAGGGGGGCTATCTTGGTGGGGGCATTTGGCGAGGCAGTCGAACAAGGTATGTCCACGAAGAGTCTTGGGCCTTCTGGAGTTCTGCCTACCGCTCCAGTCCCCCAGAGAACCGCGAAGCCCTGAACTGTAAGCAGACAGAGCCTATGAGCCTTACCTGCGGCGGACGCTCCTCTGGGGTTCTTTCTGCCCAGCTCGCCAGACCCACAGGTTCGAGAACTTTTATCCTGCCCGGGAACGGGACCTATAGTTCGAGAACCTTGATACTGGCCACGTCGGAGTGTGTGCCCAGGGTAGAAATCCAGTGCGGGTGGGGATGAGCTAGCGCGAGGTGAGACGAGGCTAGCCCGGGAGATCCTGGGCAGGACCTACCGGTGGAACCTGCTAATAGGGAAAGGGGAAGTATAGACACGCCCACCATGCTCCCGCGCCGTCGCAGAATCATGACGTCTCCGTGCGTCAGGAGTGCGCCGGCGGCCGTGGGAGTTGCAAACCGGGAAGCGTGGAGGGTCGGTCCCGACGTACGCATGGGGCTGGGTCCGCGTTCGGCTCACAAGGGGCGGCGCCCGTTCGTGGGCGCCGGCCGACGAGGACGCGCGGCCCGGGGTTCTGGGCGTCCCCCTCCGGGCCGCGATGAGCGTCCCCGGCTGCCGGCGGCGGCGGCGGCCTCGCGTGCGGAGCAGGCCCCGGAGGCCCTCCCGCACCTGAGCCCGGAGGCGCTCGGGTATTTCCGACGGGCGCTGTCGGCGTTGAAAGTGGCTCCCGAAGCCGCGGAAGAGCGAGGTAGGAGCAGCTACGCCGTGGATGAACAGTAAAATCCACGCGGGGAACTTCCAGAGGGATTCCCGGGAAGTTCTTGGCTAAGTGAGTCTTATCCTCTCTCTCTCTCTAACGGTCTGTTTCCTCGTGTTTTTCAGAGTTGATGGTGCGCAATATTTTGAAGGAAGTGGAGGCTCAGGCCCTAGCCTTGGCCACGAACAGGACTGGTAGTGAAATGCTGCAGGAACTTTTGGGGTTCAGTCCTTTGAAACCTCTGTGTCGAGTGTGGGCTGCTCTGCGCCCCAACTTGCGCTTCGTGGCTTGTCATCGATGTGGGGTCCACGTTTTGCAAAGTGCTTTGCTGCAGCTGCCTCGGTTGCTGAGGAGTCCTGCAGAAGCGGAGGAGGAGGAGGAGGAGGATGACGAGGATGAGGAGGAGGATGGGAAGCATGGTCCCTTGCAGACTCTGGAGGAGCTAGTCCTGGGACTAGCCGCTGAGGTGTGTGATGATTTTCTTTTCTTCTGTGGAGACACGCATGGCAGCTTCGTGGTCAGAACTCTGCTGCAGGTGCTAGGAGGTACTCTTCTGGAGTCTGAGAGAGCCAGGTCCCGGGGTTCCCAGTCGTCTGGTAAGTATTATAAAAAAGGGAAGTGGGCCTGGTGAGCAGGAGAGTTTCGGGAGTTCAGAAGCCAGTAATCAGAAGAGTTAATCTTCATGATGGAGCTTGACCAAAGAATAGTGTGTCTAGACATCTAGAGGAAAGGGTGTACATGTATTTAGGGAACGGCTACTCGCATAGGGACAGGGAGAGGAGACGATTCATTAAAGCAATGGATTTCACATTTTTATTTCCACAACTCACAGTAAGAAATTAATTTTTTTAATTTTAAAAACATGTATATATATATATATATATATATATATATATATATGTTCATGTATGTGCATGTGCACACACTCAAATGTCCGTGCCTTCTGCTGTGTTTGTGTGGAGGAGAGAAGACAGCTTGTGGGAGTCAGCTCTCCTTCCACGGTTCGGGTTCTGTATATTGAACTCAGCTTGTCCCCCTTACCACAGCCTTGTTGGTCCTGGTAGTTTATTCTGAGACAGTCTCCCATATAACCTAGGCTGGCTTTTGACTTGTGATGTAGCGGAGGCTGGCCTTCAACTCCTGTTCCTCTTGCTTGCTTCTGCCTTTCAGGTGCTGGGATTACAGGCTGTGTGTCCATGCCTGACTGTTATTAGGTTTTTGTTTTTGTTTTTCTGGACAGGGTCTTACTGTGTAGCACGTGTTGGTCTGGAACACACTGTGTAAGCCCAGGCTGGCCTCAGATTCACTGTCATCCTGCCTCAGCCTCTCAGATACTGGATTTTGGGATGTATGCCTTTACACCTGGCCAGGAGATTTGCTTTTAAGCCCGATTTTTATTTTTATTTATCTATTTATTTATTTATTGAGACAGGGTTTCCCTCTGTAGCCCTGGCTGTCCTGGAACTCACTTTGTTTGAGGCTGACCTCGAACTCACAAAGATCCACTTGACTCTGCCTCCCAAATGCTGGGATTAAAGGCATGTGCCACCACGGCCCAGCTCCCTGATGTGTTTTTAACCTGTTTGTGTGTGTGTGTGTGTGTTGGATTCAAGCAAAGGTTCAGGAATGCCCTTTCCACTTGCTAGTCCCCTTTCTGATGTTTTCTTTCCTTTTAAATTTTATTCTCTATTTAAAAAAATGCTAATTAAGACCACTAACTTTGTCTCATGATACAGGATGTGTTCTACATTTAAAAATGCTGGAAAATATGGTTAGAGATGTATAAATGAGGTCTGACTTTGGAATACTTTAAATACCTGACTGAGAAATATGAACCCTGGACCTTAGGGAAGGGAGCTGAAGATCCACAAGCAGCATTGAATTGTATTACATCTGTCCTGCATCTCACGCTGAGCCTTTACCTACCTTTCTATGGAGTTCTTCCTATTTGGCTACTTGCATTTCACTATTGTTCATGCTCTTTTTTTGTTTGTTTGTTTGTTTTTTGTTTTTCGCGACAGGGTTTATCCATGTAGCTTTGCGCCTTTCCTGGAACTCACTTTGTAGACCAGGCTGGCCTCGAACTCACAGAGATCCACCTGGCTCTGCCTTCCGAGTGCTGGGATTAAAGGCGTGCACCACCACCGCCCGGCATTTCATTGTTTATGTTCTTGATCTCTCTTTAGAAACACAAAGGACCTCAGCTCGGGAATGTAAGCACACTGATTTTGAGGTTCCTAAAACTTTCCTGAATCGTCTTCAGGACCTGAGCGCCTGCTTTCTGAAGGACATTGCAGGTAAAAAGACGTATTAGTTACTTTCCATGTTGCTGAGACAGATCCCTGGCCGAGGGACTGGAGGAAGAAAAGTTTGACTCACAGCTGGAGGGGGCAGTGTGTTGTGTTGGGATTATCATGGCCGTAGCTAGACTGTCCAGTCAGGGAGCAGAGGTAGATAAATGCTGGGCTCAGCTTGTTTTTCCCTTTTTATTCGGTCTAGGACCCCAGTCCCTGGGCTAGTGCCACCCACATTTAGGGGCGTTCTTCCCACCTGTGTTAACCTACTCTAGAAACTCACAGACATGCCCAGAGGTTGGTTTTCTTAGTGATTTTATATCCCATCAAGTGGACAGTCAAGGTTAACATCACAGCAGGGAAGGAGGAGAGGGACTAGGATCTTCTCTGGGGGTTCCCCAAGCAGGACCCTTGTATCAGGTCATTCCTCTGTAACACCTTCTGCTTTAATGCTACAAGGCATTCTGTATAGACATTGTCATGTGTATAGACCCTTTGTTACTTGCGTTTTGGGGATTGTACAGGTAATCTGGGATTGGAATAAGCTATTAAATTATCTCTGCCTTTTCCTACAGTATTTATCACTGACAAGATCTCCAGCTTTTGTCTTCAAGTGGCCTTACAGATCTTACACCACAGATTACCTCAGCATTGTGCCCATCTCTGTGATGCTGTAATTGATTACCTGAGTTCTCGGAATTCTTCAGCAGGTGGCAGGTATGATCAAGTCTTCAGGAGTAACTAAAGCTGGGAATGTCATGTGTGATGAATGAGATGATGTAGTTAGTGTAGCTGTATTTCTGGATGAAGTTTAGACTCTTTGATCTTATTAATATTTATTGCTGGACAGTGATGCATGACTTTAATCTCAAGTACCTGAGAGGCACAGTCTCACTCCTGCTGGCCTCAAACTCACAGAGATCCTCCTGCCTCTGTATCCCAGGTATTGGGATTAAAGGTCTGTATTACCTATACCTGATTTAGTTTTATTTTAAGATTTATTTTTATTTTATATTTATGAAGTTGTGCCTACATGTATATATGTACACAACCTGCGTGCAGGGCCCTCGGAGGCTGGAAGAGGGTGTCAGAACCTCTGGAACTGGAGTTGGAGATAGTTGTAAGCTGCCTTGTGGGTGCTGGAAACTGAACTTCTTGGGTCCTCTGCAAGAGCAGTATGTGCTCTTAACCGCTGAGCCAACTCTCAGGCCCCAGTCTCCTTCATCTATGTGTGTGACACAGTGTCACTATGTAGCCCCAGCTGGCTGGGAACTCACAATCTAGGCCAGGCTGGCCTTGAACTCACCTGCTTCTGCCTCTTGAATGCTAAGATTAAAGATGCGCACCACCAAGGCCAGCTTTTACAACAATACTTTATTTCTATGAGCGTTTTGCCTGTGTGTATGTACATGTACCACATTTGTGCAGGAGCCAGTGGCGGGCAGAGAGGGCCTCTTGATCCAGGCCCTCTGCAGGGACAGTGATACTCTTAAGCAGTGAGCCATCTCTCCAGCCCAGTCTCGCTCTTCTCACCTCCAGCCCTCTACTCCTGTTTCTTCGGGATCAGACGAGCTCCAGGCTCCTGGAGCAGGTGCTGCTGGTGTTAGAGCCCGTGAGGCTCCAGCGCCTCTTTGAGGACCACTTCCAGGGCCAGCTACTCTCCTTGGCTGCGCACCCCATTGCTAACTTCCCTTTGCAGCGCTTACTGGATGCCGTCACTTCCCCTGAGCTGGTGAGTTGGAAATGTGGCCTGGTCTCTTTCTGCTATCCTTAACCATTGGGCCTTATTGATTGATTGATTTACTTATTTACATATTTATTTGGTTTTTCGGGTTAGGGTTTCTCTGTATGTAGCCCTGGCTATCCTAGAACTTGCTCTGTAAACCAGGCTGGCCTTAAAATTCACAGAGATCTGCCTGCCTGTCTTCCTGAGTGCTGAGATTAAAGGCGTGCATCACCACTACCCAGCTTTTGGGCCTTATTTTATTTTTTATTTTTATTTATTTATTTATATATATATATATTTTTGGTTTTTCGAGACAGAGTTTCTCTGTGTAGTTTTGCGCCTTTCCTGAAACTCGCTTTGGAGACCAGGCTGGCCTTGAACTCACAGAGATCCGCCTGGCTCTGCCTCCCAAGTGCTGGGACTAAAGGCGTGCGCCACCACCGCCCGGCCTGGGCCTTATTTTAATGAGTGCTTGTCTCTGTGCTTCTCTGACAGTTTACTGCCCATTGCCCATGTGAAGTTATTCTCAGGACTTTTCCAGAAATTAGGGTGGAGGTGCCCTTCTCCTAGAGATTTGTTTTAGCTTCTCAGGTCTGATTGCCTGTCCTCTTAGTTCAGTTTTACAGCTAGAAGTTCTGTGGCTTCTTGTCTATTAATCCACAGGGGCCCGAAGCCATTGCTTAGCTTCTCCTTTCCCTTGTTGTCTACGATGGGGGTGGGGGATGGAGCGTATCCTGTGGTCCCCTGGATTGACACATGGAGTAGAACGGCAGGTTTAATTCTAGACTTGCTTTGCCCTTGGTTCTCCTTGACTTCTGCAGAAGGGACATTTAAAATCTTCCCCCATAGGGTAACACATCTATGACTTCTCTTCTGGGTTTTACACAGCACAGTGAAAGTTCTGATGTTGGCAATGGTCTTTATGTCTTACCTAGCTTTTTTTTTAGTAGGAAAAATGTTCTGATTAACTTAGTCAGTAACCATGAATTGAATGTCAACGATTCTTCAATCCATGTTTCCTCTCAGCTGTCCCTTGTGTTTGAGGAGCTGAGCCCTGCCTTGGAAGCTGTGCTGGCCCAGGGCCACCCAGGGGTAGTTGTCGCTCTGGTGGAAGCCTGCCGCAGGGTTGGGACTCACCAAGCCCAGGTCTTGCAGCTGTTAATGGAGGTGAGGGGGTGTTACTTGCAACCTATCCATGCCCTTCCTTGATCTAATTCTGCTAGTTAGAATTTGTCTACTGTGGATGTGAGAGGTTTAATGTTAAGGGAGTTATAGATATAGAGACAGATGAGTCAAAGAACAGCCCTGAAGTGCAATTGATTCTCCAGAACTTAGAGAACTTGGAGAGGTAAATGTGGATTCAGTCCCTACAAGTGTAGAGGTTGGAGACAGAACAAGGCCGATGAGATTCTGCTCTCCCTCAGTGTCCTTTGATGTTGAGTTAGACCTCTTTTTTCTTGAACATTCTGTCTAGAAAACCCTTGTGTTGGGGATGGGATAGTTCTCGAGAGTCTTTATGTTTTGTCTTGCTGTGTAGGCGTTCCACTGTGCAGAGCCCTCATCCCGGCAAGTAGCCTGTGTGCCTCTCTTTGCCTCTTTGTTGGCTTATGAGGTATACTATGAACTGACGGAGGAGGAGGAAGAGGGGGCGGTGCCTGCAGAGCATCAGGTAAGGTGGGAGGGGCCAGGCTTCTCAGTGCTTGACTAGCCCCTTGGGTTAAGTTGATGAGATTTCTAAGCTTTTTGAAGAGAAGGTGGCAGTACCCTAGGGACGAGCGCATCCATCTGGCCTGGTCACTGCCTCCTAATTTCTTATTACTCTCTCCCAGGTAGAGATGGCCACAGCCAGAGCTCTGAGGGAAGTGACAGTGCTTGGGTCTCTACTGCTCCAGCACTTGCTGTATTTCTCCAACCCTGGACTTGTACTCCGGAGTCTGAGCGCCTTGACAGGACCTCAGCTCCTGGCTCTGGCCCAAAGCCCTGCTGGCTCTCACGTATTTGATGCCGTCCTGACTAGCCCCTCTGTGACACACAAGCAGCGTCGTCGTGTGCTGAAGACCCTAAAGGTTAGACTTGTGCCCTGGTCCCTCCGTCACTGCTTTAGAGAAAATGGGCTTCGTTCAGGGCTGGACCCGGGAGCTGGAGGCAGGGCACATGCGTAGTTCCTGTGCTGGTTGAACTGTGCCTCTCCAGTCTTCTGAAATCATTCCTCCACTCCCGAAACCCAGTAGCGTTCCTCTCCGAGGGACTTGACTTGCTGTCTCAATGCAGGGGCAGTATGTGGCTCTTGCCTGTAGCCGTCACGGCAGCCGTGTATTAGATGCCATCTGGAGTGGAGCAGCTTTGGGGGCTCGGAAGGAAATTGCTGCTGAGTTGGGTGAGTACCACTGCCCCCTGGGTGATGTTTCCAAACTCTGCCTTTTCCTGCACCCAGTAGCGGATTGGTTCAGCAGATATCAGAAGGATGGTCTGGTTCTGAGGTCTCAGGGGTCTGTTTTTGCCTCCTCTCTGCAGACTTGTGTAGTTCTTTATCTACTATTATCCCTTTATCTGGCTTTTAATGGGTGAGGTGTTTTGTAGTTGGATTTTTTGGAGGGGCCACCAGTTTACAAATAGTGACACCTGAGACTTACTAATTATGAAAGCTTGACCTTAGCTTAGGCTTGTTTTTAACTAGCTCTTATGACTTAAATTAACCCATTTTTACTAATCTATGTTCTGTCATAACTTAAATTAACCCATTTTTACTAATCTATGTTCTGTCACATACTGCCCATCCGGCTTCCTCCATGTCTCCTCACATCTCTCTCGAACCTAGATTCATCTCCTACTTCTCTCTCTGCCCAGAAGTCCCACCTATACCTCCTGTCTAGTTATTGGCTGTTCAGCTCTTTATTAAACCAGTCAGCAATATATCTTCACACAGTGTACAAATATCCCACAAGAGCGTACATTTCAAGTCCAGGGTTGGAGGGAAATGGGGGGGGGCCTTCACTTCAAGTAGAATTTGTTTTTGAGCATGGCTGATGATAAACACAAGTAGTTCTCTTTGCAGGAGAGCAGAACCAGGCGTTGATTCAGGATGCTTTTGGCCACCATGTGGCCCGAAATGTGGCCCTGACTACCTTCTTGAAGCGGCGAGAGACTTGGGAAGAGCAGCAGAGTGCTGTGGCCAAGCGGAGACGGGTATTGAACTCTATACTTGAAGACTGAGACCTCACGGCTTGGGAATAGTGTCATTGGGGGGTGACAGGACATGCTTGTCCTTCCTACTTTGAATCGGAGTCACCAGTCTTATTGGAGCAGATGTAGCAACACAAAAAACTGTAGTAACATAAACAAAACTGTAAGCTGGCACTCAGAAAATTGAAACAAGAATATCAAGAATTCACTGGGATTAAAGGTGTGCCAACAAGGCAAAAAACAACAACAAACAAACAAAAAACAACCAAGAATTCAAGGCTAGCCTGGGCTATGGCAGCCAGAGCCTGTTTATCCCCATGTCCATCTGTCTGTACCAACACCCCCTCTTTCCCCAGGCATACTGGTAAACATTTTTGTATTTTTCTTTGTAATTTTATTTTCCGGGGAAAGGTAGCTCAAGGTAAAGCTAGGGCTTGTGTCATTGGTGTGCAGGGTCTTAGAGATAGGAATCAGTAAGAACTTAGGGACAGTGTCATTGGTGTGCAGGGTCTTAGGGACAGGGATCAGTAAGAACCTAGGGACTGTGTCATTGGTGTGCAGGGTCTTAGGGATAGGGATCAGTAAGAACCTAGGGACTGTGTCATTGGTGTGCAGGGTCTTAGGGATAGGGATCAGTAAGAACCTAGATGTAGCAGCACTTATGGTGGGATCGGCATACCAGGGGACAAGGTTGTGGTTCTGCAGGATAAGTAGAAGGCAGGAGATGGAGGTAAGATAGGCAGCATTCTTCAGGAATGTGCAGGCTACAGGACCAAGGCAGTGTGCTGAGAGGTTCCATCATGATGGAGTCAGGTGAGTTACCTAGGGTACACTGCAGACCCCAAATCTGATGATGCCATATAGCTCTCATGTGTCTCATGGGACCGGTCTCGGGACACCGGCTCCAGTCACTTTTTCATTATGAGTGGAGGTGACTCTGCTTGTGCCACTGCCACCGCTCAGCACCCTCCACCACGTGGCGAAGGGTAGACGAAATTCCCAGCAGCATATGACCCAGGCCTTGCAGCAGTGAGGAAGTCCAACGAAGGAGCTCCCTGAAGGGCAGGAGTGAGAGGAAACCAAATGGTTAAGGGACGCTGAGGGGAGGCCTTGAGTTTGAAAGCTTGGGGTGGGGGTGGGGTTCACAAAGGAGAACTTATGGGATACTGGGGTACAAGAGGTGGGACTTGATTGAACTTGAGGGACGCTCCAACTATAGGGATGTATGACATGTTGATTTCTGACCTGAGCACTTTTTTGGGTCCAATTCCTTGAAAGTCACAGCTCATGGAATAGAGCCCGTAGAATGTAGCTTTGACGTTGAGGCTGCCGAAGAGGTCTCGAGGATTTTGCTTGTACACATCAAAGGTGATTCGGGCGATGTCCTTGCTATGTTTTGGCTTCTCCCGTCCTAGGCCGTATGACAACATCCCACTCTGTGGGACACCCCATTACTGAAGTGAACCTTCATACCTTGACATCTGCTAATCCTGTTGGTGCTGGATCAGGCCCCTTTTGCCTCCCAGGTACCTCAGCCCCCAAGATCAGTGATAGGCTAGGGAAGAGGATTGGGAGAACTAGAAAGGATTGGTGACCTCAACAGTCCACTGTGGGCCTCACCCTGGGACTCCAGCTCTGTCCTCGCTCTAGCACCATCAGACATGTGTCATCCTCGAGCATCTGGAAGAAGTCCTCACTCTCCACGGCGGTCCCATCCTCCTCCAGTACCAGCGTTAGCACTCCACTTAACAGCAGGGTCTCCAGTACCTGTTAGTGACCAGTGGCAGGAGGGGAGGGCGGGTGTTAGCTTATGCCCCTCATCTCTTTAGTTGGCCCACCGGCCCTAGACACTGGTTGGTGTCTCAGCTCTGCTTCCCTGTATACTATTTTGAGACAGGGTATTTGTGGAGTTCAGCATGTTCCCAAACTCAGCAATTCTGTGTTAGCCTCCTGGGTCCTGGGATTGTAGATGTTCATCTCATCCTTCGTAAACATGGCAGTTCTTGTTTGGGTTTTTTGAGTTGTTAACAGACCTTTACCAGAGGCAGACCTTTTTTTCATTTTGCTTCTGTTCACCTACCCTTGCTCCCCTCTAAGCCACTTCCAGTGGTACTGAATGACAAATCAGTCATAGCCAGGTGTGGTTATACCCACGGTCCTAGCTGCTCAGGAGGCAGAGGCAGGAGGACTACTGGAGCCAAGAAGTTTAATACCAGACTTCAACAGTTTTGGACCCTGACTACAAATATGGATAAAATAAAACAAAGGGCTGGAGAGATAGCTCAGTGGTTAAGAGCACAGGCTGCTCTTCCAGAGGACCTGGGTTCAATTCCCAGCACCCACATGGCAGCTCACAACTGTCACACCTCTAGTTCCAAGGGATCTGACACCTTCACATAAAAAAAGCTTCTGTAAGACAAAAGACACGGTCAATAAGACAAAAAGACAGCCTACAGAATGGGAAAAGACCTTCACCAACCCCACATCTGACAGAGGACTGATCTCCAAAGTATATAAAGAACTCTAGAAACTAGACATCAAAATACTGAACAATCCAATTAAAAAATGGGCTAAAGAGCTAACCAGAGAATTCTCAAAAGAAGAATCTCAAATGGCTGAAAGACATTTAAAGAAATGTTCAACATCCTTAGTCATCAGATAAATGCAAATCAAAACGACTGAGATACCACCTTATACCTGTCAGAATGGCTATGATCAAAAACACTAATGACAGTCTATGTTGGAGAGGATGTGGAGCAAAGGGAACACTCCTCCACTGTTGGTGGGAGTGCAAACTTGTACAGCCACTGTGGAAATCAGTATGGCGGTTTCTCAGAAAATTGGGAATCGGCTGGAGAGATGGCTCAGAGGTTAAGAGCACTGGCTGCTCTTCCAAAGGTCTTCAGTTCAATTCCCAGCAACCACATGGTGGCTCACAACCATCTGTAATAAGATCTGGTGCCCTCTTCTGGCCTGCAGGGATATGTGCAGACAGAACACTGTATACATAATAAATAAATAAATCTTAAAAAAAATAAAAAATAAAAAAAAAGAAAATTGGGAATCAATCTTCCTCAAGACCCAGCCATACCACTCTTGGGCATATACCCAAGGAAAGCTCAATCATACCACAAAGATACATGCTCAACTATGTTCATAGCAGCACTATTCGTAATAGCCAGAACCTGGAAACAACCTGGATGCCCTTCAACTGAAGAATGGATTGAGAAAATGTGGTACATATACACAATGGAGTACTACTCAGCAGAAAAAAACAATGACAGTATGAAATTTGCAGGCAAATGGATGGAACTAGAAAATATCCTGAGTGAGGTAACCCAAACCCAGAAGGACAAATATGGTATGTACTCACTCACATGTGGATTCTAGATATAAAGCAAAGAACAATCAGACTGCAACCCACAGAACCAGGGAGGCTATATAGCAGGGGGGACCCTCGGATGACTGTGGCTTATAATAAGTTTTGGTTTGACTCAATCACTGGGTAAGCCTCAATGAAGCATTTCACTATTAGGATAAGAATTTGTACTGTATCAGGCTGATAATAGAATAAATAAATAAATACAAATAAAAAAAGAAAAAAAAGAAATGTGTTATAAGCCGAGCGGTGGTGGCACACACATTTAATCCCAGCATTCGGGAGGCAGAGCCAGCATGGTCTACAGAGCAAGATCCAGGACAGGCACTAAAACTACACAGAGAAACCCTGTCTTGAAAAACCAAAAAAAGAAAAAGAAAGAAACGAGTGAGCCTGGTCTCTGAATTCCTCATCGACCTGTGGCTGCTCTTGGGTGCATGCTTCTTCCATGGTTTCACCCATCCAGGTGGTGGTGACTCACCAAGGAGACCCACATCATGTTACCCAGACTTTAACCCTCCAAAACTGAATAAAACCTTTTGTGGTGATAAAATATATACCTCTAGGCCTTAAATTTGCTGGGTGGTGGTGGCGCATGCCTTTAATCCCAGCACTTGGGAGGCAGAGCCAGGCGGATCTCTGTGAGTTCGAGGTCAGCCTGGTCTACAAAGCGAGTTCCAGGAAAGGCGCAAAGCTACACAGAGAAACCCTGTCTCGAAAAACCAAAAAAATTTTTAAAAAATTTTAAAAAAAGGGAAAAGAAAACAAAATCTAAACAGATGAAATCTAGCTTATCTGTGTTCTCGTATCTACAGTGTCTTCCCGTGTCGTCCTTCCTGTTCTCTACATGGTTTTTTTTTTTTTTTTTGGTTTGTTTGTTTTTGTTTTGTGTTTTTGTTTTTCAGTTTTCTGGGACAGAGTCTCTCTGTGTAGCTATTGCTGTCCTGGAACTCACTCTGTAGACCCGGCTGGCCTTGAACTCACAAAGGTCCGTCTGCCTCTGCCTCCCGAGTGCTGGGATCAAAGGCGTGCACCACCACCACCCTGCTCTACAACTGTTTTCAATGTTAGCACTGTTTAACCATGCTAAGGCCAAGTGAAAACTTGTGTTAAAAGAAATGTTAGGGTTGAACTAGGTTAGGAGTAATAGTGATAAGAAATAAAAGGGCTCCAGCTGGCATAAGACAGTCAAGGTGACCAGGAAGGGTAGGGCTCTGAGTGGCTCCTGTGAGGCCCTCTTGAGGGGCACACACAGGTGCTGTTCCCTTTGACTCATTCTAATGCTGACTGCAACCGACTCTGTTTTAAGGATAGCTTCTGAGAAAGCCTCTACCTGTCCTAGGAATCAGGTTACTCTAGATCACCCTGTAGAGAAGGAGCTGGCAGGAGGGAACCAAAGAAAGCTACAGCCGCCGGGCTGGGGTGGCGCACGCCTTTAATCCCAGCACTCGGGAAGCAGAGGCAGGCAGGTCTCTGTAAGTTCGAGGCCAGCCTGGTCTACAGAGCGAGATCCAGGACAGGCTCCAAAACTACACGGAGAAACCCTGTCTCGAAAAAAAAACCCAAACCAAAAAGCTACAGCCACATCTTAGTGGTGCCTTCTGGTGATGGTGGTTAAACATCTTTGAAGACATACTTAGGTAGTTTCCCCCACACCAGGAACTAGAGCACCAGGGTTTCCACCAGCATGTGCACACTAACAAAGGGTCTGAATCTTCTAAAGACAACCTCATATCACTTACTGTGTGGGTTGACACACCTTCCTTTAACAAATTATTTTTATATAATTGTGTGTGTGGTGGGTGGATATGTGCATGTGAGTGCATAGACATCAGAAGGGGGCATTGGATCCTCTGGAGCTGGAGTTACATTGCTTGTGAGCCACCAGGTGGGTGCTAGAAGCTCAACTCTGGTCCTCTGCAAAAGGACTACATGCTTTTAACTGCTGAGCCATCTCTCCACCCACCATGGGCAGCCCACACCAGTCTCTGGGGGTATTCTGCCTAGCTTTACTAGCTAGATTGGAGTTTTGCTAGATTGGGATGAGGTGGGAGAGGAACAGTTCTTATATATAAAAGCAAACTATATAAACACAACTTTTAAAGATCATAGGGTCAAGAGAAAACTGGGATAACATTCTTTTGTTTTGTTTTTTGAGACAGGGTTTCTCCGTGTAGTTTTGGTGCCTGTCCTGGATCTTGCTCTGTAGACCAGGCTGGCCTCGAACTTACAGAGATCCGCCTGGCTCTGCCTCCCGAGTACTGGGATTAAAGGCGTGCACCACCACTGCCCGGCCTTTTTTTGGTTTTTCAAGACAGGGTTTCTCTGTGTAGCTTTGGAGCCTGTCCTAGATCTCATTTTGTAGCCCAGGCTGGCCTCGAACTCACAGAGATCCACCTGCTTCTGCCTCCTGAGTGCTGGGATTAAAGGCATGCACTACCACCACCCGGCTTCAAATTGTCTCTTGACTGAATTAATTCCTTCAAGAAGACCAGAGCCAAGAGGCATCCCTCTCTGATATCTGTCAAAATATCTATAAGGACTTTTCATTTATTCCTTTCAGAAACCATAAAAGATAGCTTATTTTTCTCTTGTGTAGATGAAGAAACTTAAGGCTGGGGTGTGCTTTAGAAGTAAATTGTTTGCCTAGTATGTGCAACGACCTGGGTTTGATGCACAACATTGAAAGCATTTTTTCAAGTTAGGTTTTGTGGCATGTGTCTGTAGTCTTAGTACTTAGAAGGCTGAAGCAGGAGGATTCTGAGTTCAAGATCAGCCTGGGCTAAAAAGTGAGAGCCTGTTTCAATAGAAAGACAAACAAAAAACTGGTTTTGACAGGTTGAATGACTTCCTAAGGCTTGACAGCTAGGAAGTAGCAAAATCAGAATTTGAAACTGGCTTTTCATAGAAGTGAAGGGCTGGGAACTCAGACCAGTGGCAGAGCCCTTGTCTAGAGTTCTGATTCCTAGCGCAAGAAAACACAAATGCCATGATTACTTCTGAATCCGGTTCTCCACCCCTTCTTACCTACTGTTTCCCGAGGGATGGCAACCGTGTAATATGCACACTTTCTGCTCCGCCATCCCACCGTCCTTGACTTGAGTCCCTTGGCTTCCCTACTGCAGGAACCTGACCACTTACCTTTTCTAGTAGCTCCTGGCGGGTGGCAGCTGTCAGTCCTTTCCGGACTGTCCGCTTGTGATCACAGACACGGAAGGGTCGCTGAGGTGGTGGAGCTGAGTGCCAGACCCTACGGCCAAGTTCAGAGCCCACAGTGGATACTGACCTGGTAGTTAGGAAGAAAACACAGAAGGGGCAAGGAGGGGGTTGGTAAAATTGGTGATAATGATGGGGCGGGGTGGCTAAGAGGTTCCAGGTTTACAGATCCGAAGGAGAGACTATGAGAACAAAAGAGTAGTTAAGAGTTGGAGAAATCTGTCGAGGCAGGAAGTGAGCCTTCTAGAGGCTGAGGTTTGCCTCGTCCGCCCATATCCCCAGCACTGAAGTATAAAGAGAAGGGTTAGAAATCACCTCAGCAGTCCATTGGGGTTCAAGGCTGAAAGGTACTCCATGGTAGAGGGATGGAGTAAGTGAGCTGCCTCCCTGTGGCTTTGGGGCTGTGTGTGTCTCTGTTGTTCTGAGGCTGAAATCTTGTTTCTGTATAAAGCTGAGGTCTCAGCCCTGATGAAGTGAGAGGTGAGTCAAGCCTGGACTCTGCCCCCCTTGCCTGATAAGTAATAGGAACAAAGTCTAGGAGGAGGAGCCTGTGTGGGGTGGTGGAAGTACCTTGTTTGCGTCTCTCTTTAGAGATGTGTTGTGAAGGATAGAATTTGATATTTGATTCTCCCCTCCCCCTTATCCAAATACAGTTTTACTTTGTAGTCTAGATTGGCCATTTGAACTCCCGATCTGCATATCTCAGCTCCTGAATGCTAGAACAGTTTCTGGCCCAGTCTCAGAGATGGGCATGCCACGTGAGCCCTGCTGACTGTGCTGCCCCCTACTGGAAAGTTATAAACTGCACCTTTTGGAAAAGGCTGGGCTAACTGGGGAAGCTTGAAAGCTTAGCAGGGGGAGAAGCAGGGACCATTCCAAGGGACCCAGAGAAAATGAAAGGCGGGGCAGTGTGTCTGGGAATGGTGTGAGGAGAGGCTGGATTCTGATCTACAGAACCAGCATGGTCAGGATTCTCTCTAGTACTCTGGCTTTCCTGCTTACCTCCTCGGTTGGAGAAGGATTAGCTAAACTTTTTTTTTTCTGGCTTCATTCTCCAGAAATGCCTGCTTCAGTGGCCATGAGCAGACACTGCTCTAATCTTTTTGGTTTTGCTAATTATGTACCTCCACCTATGGTCCCCCACCTATGATCCCCCACTAATGATCCCTACTACCTATGATCCCTACCTATGATCCCTGCTACAGTGATCAGAGTATCAGAACTTTAGCTTTCTCCCTCTCTCTCTCTCTCTCTCTCTCTCTCTCTCTCTCTCTCTCTCTCTCTCAGAGAGCGAGAATGCATATAGGTGCTGGAGGTTTTTTCTTTGAGACAGGGTCTCTCACAGGCCTGAAGGTCAACAAGTTGGTTAGGATAGCTGGTCAGTGAGCTCTAGAGATCCACCTGTTTCCATCTGCCAGCACTAGGATTACAAACCATGCACCCCCCCTTTTTTTTTAGACTTATTTATTATGCATACAGTGTTCTGCCTGCAGGCCAGAAGAGGGCACCAGATCTCATTACAGATGGTTGTGAGCCACCATGTGGTTTCTGGGAATTGAACTCAGGACCTCTGAGGAACAGCCACTGCTCTTAACCTCTGAGTCATCTCTCCAGCCCCGAACCATGCAACCCTTTAACATGGTTTCTGGGTACTGAATTCAGGTCCTCATGCTTGTATGGCAAGGACTTTGCCGGCTGAGGCTCTACTCAGCCCAGGGGCTTTAGTTTTGATGTCCCAGGCTTCGTCTCTGATTTTCATTGTAGCCATGATGGGCAGTTGCACAGAAACTGAGGCTCACTGTTAGTAAGCCCTTAAGTGGGCACAGTCCCTGTTTTCCTGCCTGGGAGTCTTCTAGACTCTCCTGGTTCCCCAGCTTCCCGTGTTCTGAGAAACACAAAGTGCCTGGACAGCTTTGTGACCTATCCGGCTTCATTTCCCATGCAGGCTGGAGCTCCAGCCAGGGCCTTTTCAGGCACTAATGAAGGTCAGATAGAGGAGCATTAGTGCCTAAGGACAAGGCTCCAGCAATGAAGCATTCCCTAGTCTTCTGCCTCGGGGTTCTGACAGCTACTGATGGAGTACAAATGAAATGTACTGAATGGCTCTCCTCTTCCTGCTCTCAACATACTCCCTCCCTCCCGTGTGCTATGATTACCCCCAAACAGATTGTAAGCTCCTTATACCTACATGTATAGCCTAGCCCCCCAGGACTGGGGTGTCATGTCTTACACTGAAAAGTTGTCACAGACAACTCAGTCATAGCTGAAGGGTGGAGGGACCCGGACAGACTCAAAACGAGACTGAAGCCGAAGAAAAGGGACAGGAGGCTGAAAAGAGCCAAGAGAGAGCAGCTAGGAAAGTAGGTTGCTTGGGTTGCCTTCTCCGTTGAGGGCAGGCTGGGCGAGCCAAGGAGGCTAGAGAACATAAACATCACAGAAGGTGGGCTGGAAGGGCTGGGGCCGGAGGTGGGGGAGAGTGCGAGCAGCCTTTAGCAGAGAACTCTTCTCTCCTCATGGCCCGAGTGCCTTCCTGCACCTCCTCAGCCTTATCCTGTTTCCTAGGGAGGCTGGCCTCCACGTGCCTGGGCCTGTCAGTGATGGGAAGGAGTAGGCTGAAGGAGGGCCCAGGAAAGGCCGGGGATGAGCACCATCTTGTCCCTCTTCATTCTCGCCTCATCCTCTGCAAATGTGACAGGCTTGGGGCAGGATTAGATACCTCATCCACCGCCGCTTCACCTGTCAGCCTCCCTAAACCGCCCTCGACCCCCAACGCTGTTCTCTCCCAGCTAGGTAAGTAGATCTGCTCTTTACTCCCCACCAGCCACCTTTTCCCCTGAGATATAAAGAATGGGATTGGATAAAGAGGGGGCTACGCCGGAAGGTCAGATGTGGAGGCGGAGACCGTCTGCCGTGAGGACTGGGGAACCCCAGGGCCTCTGGGAACATGCCAAGAGCAGGGAAGGACAGCTGGCTGGGAACAGGGGCCACGGGTTCTAAGGAGTTGTTTCAATTGGTTTCCTGGAGAGAAGACACAGGCAAGCTGCTGAGAAGCTGGGGGTGGTGGTGGGGTGGGCACAGTCCCTTCTCATCTAGCACCAGCGGTAACGTGGGTCTTTGGCCCAATCTTGAATGCTCCACCCGGTGGATTCTTGCAGCCCCCTTCTCGGAGGATGTCGGTCTGCTATCGTCCGCCTGGGAATGAGACGCTGCTGAGTTGGAAGGCCTCGCGGGCCACCGGCACCGCCTTCCTACTGCTGGCGGCGTTGCTGGGACTGCCGGGCAACGGCTTCGTAGTGTGGAGCTTGGCGGGCTGGCGGCCCACCGCGGGGCGGCCGCTGGCGGCCACACTTGTGCTGCACTTGGCTCTGGCCGACGGCGCGGTGCTTCTGCTCACCCCGTTCTTTGTGGCTTTTCTGAGCGGGCGGGCCTGGCCCCTGGGCCAGGTGGGCTGCAAGGCGGTGTACTACGTGTGCGCGCTCAGCATGTACGCCAGCGTGCTGCTCACCGGACTGCTCAGCCTGCAGCGCTGCCTAGCTGTCACTCGGCCCTTCCTGGCTCCCCGACTGCGCAGCCCGGCCCTGGCCCGTCGCTTGCTGCTGGGGGTCTGGCTGGCCGCCCTGGTGCTCGCCGTCCCGGCCGCTGTCTACCGTCACCTCTGGGGCGATGGCGTGTGTCAACTGTGCCACCCATCGGCGGTGCACGCCGCTGCTCATCTGAGCCTGGAGACCCTGACTGCCTTCGTCCTGCCTTTTGGGACAGTCCTCGGCTGCTACGGCGTGACGCTGGCGCGGTTGCGGGGCGCGCGCTGGGGCTCGGGGCGACACGGCGCGCGGGTGGGTCGTCTGGTGAGCGCCATCGTGCTGGCCTTCGGCTTGCTCTGGGCCCCCTACCACGCGGTCAATCTTTTGCAGGCGGTGGCCGCGCTCGCTCCGCCCGAAGGGCCCCTGGCCAGGCTTGGCGGGGCGGGCCAGGCGGCGCGCGCTGGAACAACAGCCTTGGCTTTCTTCAGTTCCAGCGTCAACCCGGTGCTCTACGTCTTCACTGCGGGGGATCTGCTGCCCCGGGCGGGGCCCCGGTTCCTTACTCGGCTCTTTGAGGGCTCTTGGGAGGCCAGAGGGGGCAGCCGCTCTAGGGAGGGTACCATGGAGCTCCGAACTACACCTAGGCTGAAAGTAGTGGGGCAGGGCAGGGGCAATGGAGATCCTGGAGGCGGGGGTAGGATGGAGAAGGACAGTCAGGAATGGTAGCCAGAACCTCAAACCTCGGGGCTCCCCTACCACTTTCCATGGTTCCTGGAACTCAAGGGTACTTGGGGACGCTTCTCTGATTGCAGTTTTGGTTTGACTGGACAGGATTACTCTATAGGCCCAGATTACTCCAAGACATGGGATTGTGAAGGTGACTGTGGCCTATGTCCATATTTGGTGCTTGCAATATGGCCTGGATCCATTTATCAGAATTGCTTATATGCTGCCAGTAGCTGCTTGTGTGAAATACACTGGGAAGCCATTAACGTGTGGCTTAAATGTGCTCCTGTTAGTGGTCCATCATGCCTGTGTTGTACTGAAGTCACCTCATTCTTGACTGGGATGGGCCAGAACCCGACAGTGCCAGCCTTCAGTGGCTTTCTGCCCTGCCTCCCCAGCCAGGCTATCTGTTTTCCCAGGCCTGTCTCTGGAACCACCGTGGAGTTTGGCTGAGGGCGGATAAAATTCATTCTTAGAAGTGTTTCGGAGGAAGAAACTGGCCTCCAAGGGGAAGTAAATCTGTGCGGTGTGAAAGGAAAGTGTTGCGCTTGTCTTAGGGTCAGCACAGTGAGAGGGAGGCACATGACTGGACCGTGATGTAGGAGCCTGGGGTGACAAGACTCCACCTCTCCCTCTGACCCTCTGCTTACCCCCCGCCCCCCAAAGTCACCAGGCCTGTGAGGAAGTCCAGGAGCCAGTACTTTCTTCACGAGAGGAAGTTTGAGGATTGATGAGGAAGGAGGAGGTATGGCGAATGGCCGAGTATCTGGAAAACTGAAAGAACCGTTCCGGAAGGTGGTGCCTTTCCTTTCTGTCTTTTCTCTCTGCTGCCTTCCCTCTTTGCAAGATGTTAGGCGTTCCTAACCCTTCTCCACTGCTTTCCAGCCTCCATCTTTTGGGATCTCCCTATTATTAGATCCAAAACCTGAATGACTCTTTTGAGTCAATTTTTTTTTTGAGCAAGTGTTTTTTTGTTTTTGTTTTTCTTTAGGGGACATCATGGACACACACAGGACCAGTCCATCCTAGTTGGCTCAGAACATTCTTACTAGCCCTCAAAATTTCTTGTTCCTAGACCCATCGGTCCCCAGCAAACTGAGGTAGTTGACCTCCCAAATGGTTACTCTGGGCTCTACTTCAGTGTCTTTTCTCACTCTTCAGGCAGAGGCCAACAGAAAAAAAGAAAAGCCAGTCTCCAGGGTCACTCTAGGAACACCGTAACCGGGGTAGAGGTGACCTCTGAACTAGAGAGGAAGTATGCTTAGAGTATCTAGTCTCTGGAGGAGGAAGACTACTCCCCAAGGAAGATAGAGCAGCCTGAAGAAAAGTGTAAAGACAACCCTTTCTGCTGGAAAGGGCTCTGGGTGGCCCTGGAGCTCTGATCCAGAAGCTTCTATCCATAAACACAGAATTCTTCCTGTCCTGGTGTTCTGGAGCAGAGGTTTCTGAACTTCCTCTGTTGTAAATTCTCCACCTTACACAGCCGGTGTGGTCAGAGAGTTCTTCCTCAACTCTGCCTTCAGTTCGTGCTGTGGTTTTAGCCTCCTTTTCATCATATCCTCTGCTTGACAGTTACTGGGTCAACGCTGATCTGGCTTTCCTCAACGTGAGAAAAGCAAGGGCACTGGGAAACATAAGGGGCCTCGACGGCCACCGCACGCTTTCCTGACAAGCGACAGGTGGAAAGTCAAATGGTAAGACTCATGGCGGTCTGAAGGAATGCGTTCTTGGTGGAGACTTCAAAGAGAGATGGCGTCCTTCCTTTCACCGAGGGAAGTCAAAGGATGAGGTTTTGGAGGCTGTTTATCTGTTCACATTCTTTTTTATTTATTTAATTTAAATTTTTTTTTTTTTTCTGAGACAGGGTTTCTCTGTGTAATCGCCCTGGCTGTCCTGGAACTCACTCTGTAGACCAGGCTGGCCTCGAACTCACAGAGATCCTCCTGCCTCTGCCTCCTGAGTGCTAGGATTAAAGGCGTGCGCCACCAGCGCCCGGCTCTTTCTGAATTCTTAGATGCTCTTGCGGCAGGGCTGGAGTGAGGAGGCATCTCGGCTCCCAGGCCACCGCGTCTGTTCTTCCTTCTCAGCCCCAGCCTAGCTCTGCCTCCACTCTCTCCGTCCACGTTGAAACTGACGGTGCAAGGCTCTAAGGCTGTAGGAAAGGAGTGGTACCAGTCCTTGCCTAGGACCCACTGAGAGAGTCCAACAGGGTTGGACTACGTGGTCAAGTGGGTAGGGGAAGGAGAAGAAATCCACATTTTGTGCTATGAAGGAGATCACTTAGACTTTGGCTTCTCTCCAAAGGAATGGAGAGTTGGTTAACCTGTAATGGGAGGTGCTGGAGAAGGGTTTTTGCCTGTATCCACACCAAGATCATGGTCTGACCTGAAGTCAAGAATAGGTTGCTTCCCCCTTCATTCACTTTTTGCACATTTTCCTTGATATCCCCCCGCCCCTTTTGTGTCGATCGGTCTCTCTCGATCTCATGCAGCCTAGGGTGGCCTTGACCATGTGAAGTACAAAGATAATATTTTTTTTATTAAGTTAGCAGTCTCATTCTGAGCCTTGCTTCCTCCCCCTATGATATAATCCATCACTCTGTTCACCTCTCCAGTCTAGACCTGCATTTTCAGACCACACCCCAGCCGACTCACTCCTGGCACCCCTCTTTCCTAGCTCACTGCCCTTTCCTGGGTACTTCTCATTTAGCCCCACCCAGGGAGCCTTCCTCCTTTCCGGGCCGCTCTGGAACACAAAGATTGTCCCTCTCGAACAGTAAAGGAGGGTGTGGGTTTTCTTCAGCCTCACCCTCAGGAAGATGCATCTTCCCTCCTCTGCTCTGTGGTACTTCCTCTCTGGCTGATTTAGCTGACAGACTTAGAAGTGGGACCAAGACCCTAGCACTAGGACCGATTCAGGAATTGTCTGTCCGATGACTTTGCCCTGACCCTGGACGTGGCGTTGGCTTCTGAGCAGCATTTGGGAAACCTTGTAAGTATCCTAGGAATTGGATGGTGTATGTGTCTTGTGTGTGTGTGTGTGTGTGTGTGTGTCAGTGTGTTGTATGTGTGTGTGTGTTTGAGTGTCAGTGTGTTGTGTGAGAGATTGTGTGCGAGAGTGTGTGCATGAGTGTGTCAGTGTGTTGTGTGAGAATGTGTGTATGTGAGTGGTGTGTGTGTGTGAGTGTGTGTGTGTGTGTGTGTGTGTGTGTCTCGGGTGTAGCTTGGAGAGGTGCTGAGAAAGAATCTCCAAAGACAGCCTGACCACTGTAAAAGGACTTGCCCTCAGGGCCTGTCCATTAACCCCTCTCTGTCCAAGTTCTTCCTGGTACATGCTGGTCCGCTCTAGAGAGAGTGGGTAGGTGACTGGAGAAAGTCGCAGGGCTAAGTGGATAGAGACCTCTCAGGAGGCAGAAGAGCTAGCCTTTCACGGGATGCAGCAGTGGAGAGAAAAGTCTCCCAGTCTGGTGCTGGGTTCCGGGGTCTCTTAAGGGAAAGAGGGGGTGACAGGCTCTGGAAAGGCAGTTGTTGCTGTGTCTTTTGCAACTGGGTCTGTGGCAAAGAAGGGGCCCCACCACCCAGTTAGGAAATTAGTCTTTCTCTTCAACCAGGTCCCTTTAAGACAACGAGGTTGACAGTGATGGCCCTGTATATATTTGGAGGTACCTCGGAAACTTCTGATTTTGGAGATCAGAGTACTCATGCTAATGTGATGAGGTGCCAAGAATCAATCCCTTGGCTTTCTCCTCATGGGCGTGCCCACTCTCTACTCTCCAGGTCCTTTTGATGGCTCCCAATACTACATCTCCTGCAGCATCTTCCTCTCCCGGGGGCATGTCTCTGTCTCTGCCTATTGTCCTACTGTCTGTGGCCCTGGCTGTGGGGCTTCCTGGCAACAGCTTTGTGGTGTGGAGCATCTTGAAAAGGATGCAGAAGCGCTCTGTCACGGCCTTGCTGGTGCTGAACTTGGCTCTGGCCGACTTGGCTGTGCTGCTCACTGCTCCCTTTTTCCTACACGCCCTGTCTCAACGCACCTGGAGTTTTAGAGTGACCGGTTGCCGCCTATGCCACTATATTTGTGGAGTAAGCATGTATGCCAGCGTCCTGCTTATCACCGTTATGAGTCTGGATCGCTCACTGGCAGTGGCTCGCCCCTTTGTGTCCCAGAAGATGCGCACTAAGACGATTGCCCGATGGGTGTTGGTAAGCATCTGGGTGGTGTCTTTTCTGCTGGCCACACCGGTCCTTGCGTACCGTACAGTAAAACAGTACAACAGGACTCTGCTCTGCCGTTCGGATTACCCTAGCGACGGGCATAGTGCCTTCCATCTGCTCTTCGAAACCACCACGGGCTTCCTGCTGCCCTTCCTGGCGGTGGTGGCCAGCTACTCTGACATCGGACGCCGGCTGCAGGCTCGGCGCTTCCGCCGCAGTCGCCGCACCGGCCGCCTGGTGGTGCTCATCATCCTGGCCTTCGCGGCCTTCTGGCTGCCTTACCACTTGGTGAACCTGGTGGAAGCCGGCCGCTCGCTGGCGGGCTGGGACAAGGACGACTCCGTGGGGCAGCATCTGCAGAAGGCCCGCAACGTGCTCATCGCGCTGGCCTTCCTGAGCAGCAGTGTGAACCCGGTGCTGTACGCGTGCGCGGGCGGCGGCTTGCTGCGCTCGGCCGGCGCGGGCTTCGTAGTCAAGCTGCTGGAGGCCACTGGCTCCGAAGGGTACAGCTCCCGCCGCGGGGGCACCCTGGGCCAGACCCAGAAGGCCACACCCGCCAGTCCTGAGGAAGGCCCCTCTGACAACTTAATGACCTCCTCCACCCCCTCCTGAGTGACGTGAACTGCAGTAGGCTGGGTGCAAAGACATTCGTTGACTCTGGCCTGACCCACTTCTGTACCTGGAGGAAAGTGGGTTGGGGGCTGGGCTCAAGCCGAACAGAGGGAGGGGTGGGGCGAATCAGGGCAAACAGTCCGCATGCTCGGGCCTGGCTTCTGCGGGCAGCTTTAACCATTAAAACTAAAGTCTGAAATCAGGTTAAGCCTGTGAATGAGGTGTATAGTGTGGTGCACTGGGGGTGGTTTATTGGTCCCCAAGAGGGACCACTCTGGTGGGGTCCCTGTCAACAGTTCTTTAGTTCCCTGTGGTTTACAGTTTTGGAAGGAACATATGAGTAGATATAGCCCTACACTCCTAATTCTGAAAGAGGGGACCCACAGATCCCACTTGGAAAAACGCGCTGCTGACTCCTAAGGGAGACTGTTAAAAGAATTCGCTGTGTGGCCCCATCTCTCCAGAGTCATGACTCAGGGGACCGGTTCTTGTGAAGTGTCTTCCCAGAAGTTCGTGGTAACCATCCTTGATGGTGTAAACCTAACATCCTCTGAGGAGAGTCCCGGGAGATGGTTTCCCTTCTCTCCACCTCCCGAGGAAGTCTCACTGGAGACCGGAGCACCAGATCCCATCTTCCAGAATTCTGTGCATCAGTACCTGCCGGCTCTCAGAAGCCACCCTCCCCTTCCCCACCCTGTAAAACAAGATATCCCAGAACGAGAGGCCTAGGAACACAGCTCGGGAAGAAACTGTGCCACTGAGGAGCGAGGGGGTGATTCCCACCAGGCTTCAGGTGCCCGGTAGACATTTTATTGAGGATCGTAGAAGAGGGCTGCTGAGGCGCCTAGGGTGCGGAGGGAGACCCAGTTCTCGTGAGGTCCGTGTTCAGGAAGTAGGTACGGAGCTCCCCTTTGCCTTTGACCTTGATGACGCCCCGACTGTAGCATGTGTAACCCAGGGATTGCAGGGCCCTCGCTGTCTCCTCGGTCACCTGCAGTTGGATTAGGGGTAAAGGAGCAGAGGGTAGCCTTATTCTTGTCCGCTCCCCCGTGCCTCCGACATAGATCTCTCACCTGGATCTTGCCAAGAACCCCTGTACTCTCCATGCGGCTGGCCACATTCACTGTGTTCCCCCAGATGTCATATTGTGGCTTCTGCGCCCCAATCACTCCTGCTACTACTGGTCCGTGGTTCAACCCTGGTAAGAAATGTGGTCATGAGGGACTTTGATGGGGGCAGGCTTTGAAGAAGGAGATTAAGGGAGATGGAAGGTTGGGTGTTTTTTTGTTTTTTTGTTTTTTTTTTTTTTGGTTTTTCGAGACAGGGTTTTTCTCTGTGTAGCTTTGCGCCTTTCCTGGAACTTGATTTGTAGACCAGGCTGGCCTCGAACTCACAGAGATCCGCCTGCCTCTGCCTCCCAAGTGCTGGGATTAAAGGCGTGCGCCACCACTGCCCGGCCGGTTGGGTGGTTTTATAAGAGAGTAGATTAGGGAAGGGAAGGGCGCCTCTCTCAGCTCCTAGACTAACAGCTTTATGCTTCAGCCAAGAGGGTAAGTCTGGGGGTGTGTGTGTGTGTGTCTAGGGATGAGCTGGAGAGCAGCTAATGAAGGTCTCAGAGAGGGGAGAGGAGGTACCACATTGCCCCAGCAAAGGAGGTCCCTCACCCACGCGCAGGCGGAAGTTGTTGAAAGAGTGCTTGTTGATGATATCCAGCTTAGATCCCAGGGCCACTGCAAATTCCACCATGGTACCCAGATGGCTGCAACTTCGATCGGCATCCTGGTAAACGGGTCCACCCACCACGATGGGCACAGAAATAAGTCCAACTCTTGCAGAAGCCCACCAGTGGAAGCCCTGGGGAGGGCTGACAGGAAAGGGTTGCCGTACCTGTTGTGCATCCTGCCCAGAGGTGGCATTTAAGCCTGTGGCTGCCATGTAGGTGCTGCCGATAGTTTTGATCTTCTCTACTCCGCTGAACTTCGGCTTGGAAAGCAGCTGTAAAGAGAAGAGGCTGTGTCTCCTCTCTCTCTCTCTCTCTCTCTCTCTCTCTCTCTCTCTCTCTCTCTCTCACTATCCCTTCTCCAGAAAGCCTGCCCCAGGCCTTTGCAGGCTAATGGGCCAGGCTGTAGAGCAGGAGGTGGTGGTGGGAAGGAGATGGTTGGCAATGTGCGATGAAGGGAAAGCTCAGTGGACAGGGTGGGTGGAGAGGTTGGGGAGTGGGCTTGGCTGGATGGTCAGGAGAGCAAAGTGAAAGAGCTGATGGGAGAATCCAGGATGCAGGACGCAGGGTCTTGGAGTCGCACCTCATCAAAATCAGCAATGATCTCATTGAGTAGCCGCAGACACTCCAGCCCCTCATGGTTGATGTTAGATTCAGAGTAGAATTCCTTAAAGTCCGGGACCGAAGCAAAGAGGACACAGACACATCCGTAGGACTGGTGGTAGAGGTCCTGTGAGCAGGGGGAGGGTTGAGACGCTTAGCGCCTGGGCCGGCAGCTTCTTGCCTCGCCCAAGGGAATACGTTTGAAGAGGGGTGAGCCAGAGAGCAGCTACAGCTCAGGGTGGGAAGAGGAGGGAGCAAAATGGCCCCGTTTACTTCTTTGAAATTTAATTTTTTTTTAAAAAAAGTATTTATTTCTATTTACGTTCATTGGTGTTTTTGCCATGGGTGCCGGGTCCCCTGAAACTGGAGTTACAGACAGTTGTGAGCTGCCATGTGGGTGCTGGGAATTGAACCTGGTCCTCTGGAAGAGCAGCCAGTGCTCTTAACCACTGAGCCATCTCTCCAGTTCTGGAATTAATTTTTTAAATAGGTAAGTTTATTGATTTGTGTGCGTATGTGTGTGTTTGTGTGTGTATTTGTGTGTGTGTGTGTTTGTGTGCGTGTGCATGTGTGTGCGTGTGTGTGCATGTGTGTGTATGTGTGTGTATGTGTGTATGTATGTGTGTGTTTGTGTGCATGTGCACTCGCGTGTGTGTGCGTGTGCGTGCGTGCATGTGTGTGTGTGTGTGTGTGTGTGTACACATGCTGCAGCATGTGTGTAGAGCTCAGATGAGGACAACTTTCAGGAGTTAGTTCTCTCCTTCCACCTTTATGTGTGTTCCAGGTTGTGAGGCATTCTTCACCCCCTGAGCCCTAGAGAACTGAATTTTTATTTTAATTAATTGAAATTTGTTTGAATGGACACGTGTGACTATCAGCTACCATATTGGATATTGTTGAGCTAGAGGGATAGGTGACCTGCTCTTCAGACAATTCCCACCACCATTTGACTAGGGCTTCTGAAAGGTGTGATATAGCCATGATTTGGAACGATGATTGCCTTCCCCACCCCACACACCCCACCCCCCAGCCATGGGCCTCCTGCATGGTAGGCAAGCTCTACCACTGAGATATCAGTCCAAAAGATGTTCCTTCAAAACAAAAACTTGAAGCACAAATCTAAGGACCAAGCCCAAGATTATGCTCTGACAAGGCGGGGGCTTGGGTGACTACCTGACCCACTGTTTAGGGACCCCAGAAAGTGTGGGGTAAGAACCAAGAGTTTCATCCGAGCTCAGTCCCTGTGGCACCTGGGCCTCTGGAGTGTGGGGTTGGGAGTCACCTCATTGCGCCGGTTCTGGCCGATGAACTGGGGAGCCACGTGTGCCGGGAGTACATTCTCCAGGAGGAGTCGGGTCAGGTTCTCCATTGTCTCAGTTTCTTCTTGCTCCTGCCTCAGCTTCTTCTTCCACAGGAAGTCCAGGCGGCAGTAATACTCATTCTAGGGTGATAGAGCAGTGCCCCCAACACCCCACATCCAGCTTAGAGACAAGGTTTAAGGTAGAACTGTCCTGGAGAGAGATGGCTTTTAAGATCTATTTCAAGTTAGGATCTACAGAACGAGAAGCAGACTTTTTTTTCCCCATAACTGTGTTTTTTCTTAGATTTGGGAGTGTGTGTGTGGGGTTTGGGGTGGGGTGGGTGGGTAATGGTGAGAATGAGAGGGATTTAGAGAGCGAAGAAGTAAGAAATAGAGTCGGAACACTCTCTTGGAAGTTTCCAATGGCCAAGTATTACTTGGACTCAGCCCTGGAGATGAAATGGACAAGTTAACAATATGGGAACCCAGCCTCAGCCATTCACAGGGAGGCCCTGGAGGACGGGGCTGAGAGATGTACCTGCCGAGCCAGGACAAGGAGTGTGAAGAAGAAGATGAAGAAGTAGATAGCTCCCATCAGCTTGGGTTCCTTCAGCACCCCCGGCCTGAGAGATCAGAATCAAGATGGTTTCCTGTCTGCCCCTTCCTGAGGGCCTCCTTCTTGCTCCCGGTGCCCCAAGGGCCCTCAGAACCCCTCCCCTTTTGCCTTGTGGGTGCTTTGAGTCTGTGAGGCAAGGAGACAGATCTGTGTCCTGTCTCGGTCACGCTCCCGAGGGCTTGAGCAGATGTGTCCTGTGACTGTACGTACCTGGAGTCCAAAGGGCTCTGATAAAGGTGGGTGACGAGACAGTCGGAAAGCCAGGCGTGGGAGTGCAGAAACAGGGAACACGAGGCCACCAGCCACAGCAGAAGCAACAGTAGTTTCAGTTCGAAGCTCATGTGCAGAAAAAGGGAGCAGGAGAGGGAACCCAGCACGCAGCAATGCATGGAGTACTGTGGGGCGGGGCAAAGCGGTCAGATGTATCCCCTAGTAGTGCTGGGAGAATGCCCAGGGCTCCTGTTCTCGCAGGGCACGGGGCTTATCGGGCAGATTGGGATGTCATCCACGAAAACAGGCACTGGCTATGACTGCCTTGGATGGAGTGTTCTTTAGCTTATGAGTTGGCAGACTGATGAGGAAGGGTTTGGGGAAGGAGATCCAGGGCCGCACAGAAGCACTCACTGGGATGCTGATGAGAGGCAGGGATCCTGGCAGCTCCCAGGAAGCATTGAAAGCCACAGAAGATGCATTGGAAGCCAGGAGAAGGCAGTCTGATGACACGGGCAAGAAGATCTGCAGAGGGAGATGGGCTGAGGGCAGGTAAACTGCTTGGGTCCAAGGGAGGCTTCAGCCGGGCTGCACCTGAGCTAGGGATGAGTTGAAGCCAGACTCCTATCAAGGGGCAAATTCTACTTCTGAACGGTGAGAGAGCTTCAGATGGGTCCTTACTGGCTGGAGGGACTGTGAGAAGTGTCACGAATACTAGTATGTCATCAAACCAGTGTCAGCTCTTGCCAGCTACTTAACCTCTCTAGGCTACCCTCCTCTCTCTTTTTAATTTGGCTGGGGGTGGGGGAGGTGATTCCTATTGAATTCTAGGAGCAATTATAAATTCTGGAACTTTAGCCAAGTAAGCTAAAAATGATGTATGCCTAAGATGAAAAAGATAGAAAGGACTTCAACAAGGTGTAAACAATGATTATGCCTGGAGAGTAGGGCACGCACGCACCACACACACACACACACACACACACACACACACACACACACACATACACACACACACACACACACACATACACACACACACACACACACACACACACACACACTATCCCATCATCCTTCGGTCTTTCTTCCTCAGCGGTCATTCCACATTCAGGGGTTCCCTTTCAACCCGACAGGGCCAGTATGCCCTGATGGTGGTAGACCGAACTCCGCTTTGTCCTCACCAGGCTGGCGATGGCCATGGTGAACACCAGGAGGATAGTGGCGGTACCCAAGGCTACTCGAAGTCCTGGCCGTGTGGCCACCAGGACAGACAGTGCAGGCAGCCAGTGCAACATTTTGGGACCTTTCTGGACACACTTCTGTGGAAGGAGAACAGGTGTCACAGCTGCGGGGCTGGGGCTCCTTCTTCAGGCCAGGGCGTGGCTAGGGCTCCAGCTTGACCCCCCCCCCCCAGACCTCTCACCGTCAGGTGCTCTGAGAAGCAGACGAAGAGGAGGAGAAGGAAGAGGAGGAAGGAGATGCCATAGGTGACGGCCAGAGCTGGGGGCCTAAGAGAAGACAAGAGGGACGCTGTGAAGGGCCAGAATGAGCTCTGGCGTGAGGGGCTGTGCCTGCCATCTGGTTGGGAGACAGGGGTTGGGAGAGGGGGTTAGTCTCAGGGATCCAGAGTGGCAGCTGGTGGGGCCTGAGGTAGGACATGATGTTCTGCTGTTCTGGGGACCTAGCGGTCGAGAGCAGTGTTTCGGTACAACAGGAACTGGTAAAGTTGGAACAGCACTGAAGGGGTCAGAGGATTCCTAAGAGTGGCCATGGCTGAATCAGTCAGCCTCTGGGCTGAAACTCTTCAACCTCTGAATGCTGAACGAGACCTCAGTCTTCCAAGTTGAGGCCCAGACTTGAGAGCCTATCATAACTCATCTGCTGTGAGAGTCAGGCTTGTCGACGAGAATACAGTGTCCTTCGTGGAGATGTTGTTACTGTCCAAAGGTGGAGGTGATTGAAAGCGGTCTGGATGTACACGGTTTCTTTTTCAGTACTGAGGCCTGAACCTAGGGCCTCATGAAACAGATGCCACTGTCTCCCACTCAGTTACACCCCCAGCCCCAGGATGTGCCTGAAGATGAGGACTGTGATTATCTCCGGAGGATGTGGGTGAGTGACTGAAGCTCAGGGCGAAGGTGCCAGAGGAAGAGAGTGTGGGTCAGGGGTCAGGAAGGGCAAAGGGCTCTACACAGAAGAGCCAGAGCCAGCGTTGCCGCCGCCGCCGCCTGGTGTCACTCACCTGTTTGTCACCAGCATCTGGATGGTGAAGTTGGACAGAAAAACCAGGAAGGTGCAGGCTGCGTAGTATTTGAAGGCAGGGAGTGCAGAGAGCCGGTACTGGAGGCAGGGGGAGGGATGGAGACGGGGTATCGGTACCGACCATGGCTGGGAAGGTATCAGCCCCAGGCAAGAGGTGGGCGCCCAGCCTCACTCTCCACCCTCTAGTTCATCATTGTAGCCCCCACCCTCTCTTCCAGGAGATATCCCCACTACCTACCCAAATAACCCAATCTACAGATGACAGTATTTTTTTGGTCATGTAACTTGGGTTGGCCTCACACACACTATTTTAACCCATGAAAACCATGAACTCCTGGTCCTTCTGCCTCCGCTTCCCAAGTGCTAGGTTTACAGGCTTGTACCAGGACACCTGGCCTGACTTTCCCAGGGGAGGCACAATGCCCTCACCCTAGGGTCCAAAACCAGGCATACCTGGGAAAGGCAGGCAGGGACAGAAGTCCTAAACCTTCCCGGGGGCCAGGGCCAGGGCCGGGGGATCTTGGGGTGCTCCATTCTCCGCCTCACCTGTTTCTCCATCTCCTTCTCCCTGAAGTACAGTGTCAGGAGGTCGAAATCCTTCGACTGCTTCCACTGTCTGGTGTGAGGCAGGAGGTGGTGAGCACCAGAGAGGATGGAGGTGAGTGGGGTGGGGGGAGGCGCTCATGAGGGTCCTTCTCGAGGATGGCTCCTCACTGCCCTCCAGACCCTCAGAGGAGCACCCACCCTTCTCCACCACACCACCTCAGGGCCTCCAGCCCGCAGCCCTCTGGTGTCCGTACTTCTGAGAGTTGAGTTGCTCAATGACCTGGAAGAACTTGGCATCCCCAGTGTCCAGTTCATCATCTAGTCCCCGAGGGGGGCGACTCCTGCACAGTGACAGCCAAGCCTGTTACCACAAAGGTCCTCAAAAGTGCAGAGCAGTCCCCCTAGGGAGGATTCGCCCAGTGTGCCCCACTGTCAAAGATGAGGTCTCCTCACCGGTCCAGGCTCCACTGGGGGCTGAAGGCCTTTTCCTGTCGAAAAAGCACACGATGGGGCTGTGGTGAATATTCCCTCTTCATGAAGACAGACTGTAAACCTGATCGAACTTTCTGCATATGTTCTTGACTGCATGCCCTTGATGTGGCGGTTTCTTCAGCTTCCAGTGGCCTCCATCCCATCCTGTACCAAATCCTACTTCTCCAGGAAGGATCATTTCAAACTCTCTTTCCTCCTAACTCTATAGATTTCCAGGGTCTTTAAAGCCTTTGCTTCCTCTTGGAGAACATCCTTTAACTGGGCAACCCTTTATCTCCTCTATATTTAGGTGGCTGTTAGTTCTGTGTCTCTTTAAAGTCTGCAGATTCTAGGGGCTGGACCTCTTCCAGAGGTTCTGAGTTCAATTCCCAGCAACCACGGGGTGGCTCACAACCATCTATAGTGGGAGCTGATGCCCTCTTCTGGCATAAAGTCGTATATGCAGATAGGGCGTGCATACATAAAATAAATAAATAAGCCGGGCGGTGGTGGTGTACGCCTTTAATCCCAGCACTTGGGAGGCAGAGGCAGGTGGATCTCTGTGAGTTTGAGGCCAGCCTGGGCTACCAAGTGAGTTCCAGGAAAGGCGCAAAGCTACACAGAGAAACCCTGTCTCGAAAAACCAAAAAAAAAAAAAAAAAAAAAAAAAAATAGTGCAGATTCTAAAGGCAAGGACTTTCCAGTTGCCCCTGAATGCTAACAAATTCATTGGCTTGAAGTGGAGTGATTATGCAGAAAATATTGACCCCCCTCTCTGACCTTTTGTGAGGTCAGCTATGCTGAGCTGAGAGAGAGCTGGTCAAGGTAGACAACAAGGTATGGAGAAGGAAGAAAAAGAAGGGAATTCAGTTTGATTGTAGTCATATAGTCATTCTTGTTTTCACCAAAAGGCACACACAACGTACACAAAGTTATAAAAACAGCTGGGTATAGAAGAGGAATTACTGAGGGAGAAAGTGGTGTTCTGTGCCCTGCAGACTAGTACAAGAGGTATGTTGAGCATCCTTTCCTACCCTCCATGGTCCATTTGATGGAAACAGGGTCACAAGTAGAAACTGGGCATATAGGAGAAGTAGAAGGGGGAGAATAAGATACTGGGGGGGGGGTGGTAGATTCTAGATATGGGGCCTAGGTGTGCATGTATGTCTAGACTTAGCTTTTGTCAACCTGCCCCCTTATGCCTTAAGTTACATGAAAGTAGGAAAAAATACCTACTCATTTCTGTCTTTTGAAGAACTATTCTAGTGCCCGACACAGAAAACATTCAAAAAAATATGAGGGATAGGTAGGTATGGTAGCATCTAATTCCAGCACCCAGGAGGCCGAGGCAGGAAGATTGCTTCCAGTTGGGCTATATAGTGAGGTCTTGTCTCAAACAAGAAGGTGATAAGACTCATGTATGGATGGAACATTTCAGCACAAATACTGCTCTACCATTCCAAAGTTCCACGATGTTAAGAGTAAGCAGGTGCAAGGCTGGAGAGATGGCTCAGAGTTTAAGAGCACTGACTGCTCTTCCAGAGGTCCTGAGTTCAATTCCCAGCAACCACGTGATGGCTCAGTCATCTGTAGTGAGATCTGGTGCCCCCTTCTGGCAGACAGACATACATGCAGGCAGAACACTATATACATAATAAATAAATAAATCTTAAAAAAAAAAAAAAGTAAGCAGATGCTTGCCTAGAATACATGCAGTGCTGGGTTTGATCCCCAGGATCATATAAAACTAGGTATAGTGGACCATATCTGTAATCTCTGCACTTGGGAGGTGGAGGTGGAGATCAGAAACTCCAAGGACATCCTTGGCTGCTTAGTGAGTTCAAAGCCAGTTTAGGATACATGAGATAGGGAGGGAAAGGAGGAGGGAAGGAGGGAGGGAGGGAAGGAAGGAGGGAGGACTGGAAGGAGGGAGGACTGGAGGGAGGGAGGAAGAATAGTCATGTTGGGAATTACTAATATTTGACTGAGTTCCTGAGTCTTCAGGGGCCAATTTCTGGGCTGATGAGGCCCTGCTTCAATCAGGAGACGCCCTCAAACAAGCTGTGTTTGCCCCACTACTCGGACGCTTGGCCTTCACAACAACACTCGGGGGCCTTTCTATTGCAGGAATTGCACCCAAGGTTGTCTCCTGGTCCTTGGGCTGGCGGCAGACTCCACACAGCGCTCCCTTTGCACCATGGAGGCCTCGGTTTGCAGCAGGGCGTGGGCTCCTGGTGCTCTACTTTCTCTTCCTCCTGCTCACTTAACCCCTGTGACCTCTTCCTTCACTAGACTGGCATTTAGAAAATCCTTCCTAGAGCTGCTGAGGCTAGTGTGCCCCTCGTCCCCATGCTCCCGATCTCTAGCACTGTTTCTGCTGGACTGAAGAGGAAGGAGAGGGGATGTAACACCAAGTCTCGGAAGGCACCTCAAAAATCCAGCCAGGCGTGTCTGTCACTGCTGTGGGAGAGCTTCAGAAAGGCAGCTGGAGTGTGGAACAGATTTGGGAAAGAGGATGATAGGGAGAGAGGCTGAAATACATGCCTTTAGGAACATGACCTGGCCCCCGTACCAACCCTGAGAAGATTCGAGAGCCTTCACTATGTGTGGGCCACAGGTTACCGCTAAGTCTTATATATAGGCCCAGCAGTAACAGGCCCTGCCCTAGCTTCACCCAGATAAGCTGTAAGCCCACCTCTTCCCCTCTGCCACAACCTTGCCTGCTCACAATCTTTCCTCTTCGAGGCCATGAGCAATGTTTCCTGTCACCTCATTGTCCTCGTGTCTGAGTGCCGAGGAGCCGAGGAGCAGAGGCAAAACCCAGCTTGCCCACAACTTAACTTGGGGAAGGATGAAAGAAAGTACGAAATTGTAGTAACGGACCTTGAGAGAGGCATTTGCTGGTGGGATGGGTGTGCCAAGTCAGGAGGAAGTCGGGTTTAGCTATTTCCTTTGGATGCCAGGGGAAGGGAGGGTTGAGGTGCAATGGGTATGGTATCTATGGGGATCTTTCGTTATCTCTGAGGTGAGCTGGAAGGGAGGGCAAGAAAAGGTCTGAACCACCGATTGGGGCAACCAGGAAGTTCAGGGCTGTTACACATCACCAAGAGATTCACTGGGGGTGAGGGGAGTCTGGGAGTGGAGCCTCATGACAGTGGAGGGTATTTTTTCCCCAAGCACAGGGTTTTATGACGGAGGTATACGTACCGGGAGTGGAGTGGAGGCAGATACAGGACTGTCAACGTGGCTTAGGTGGGCGAAAGGCTTGGCTGCACCCCAAGACTCCAGATAACGAGTCATCAGTAGTGATGGACGCATCTCGTGGCCCTCCAGAGAAGACAGTAATCCTTTTGCAGTCCCCTTCTCGTCCTCCTCCTCAGCCTGGGACATGTAAAGTCTGAGAGTAAAAACGAGATATTTCCCCACTCTCCCACACCACTTATAGGCTTGCCCCACAACAGAACACAGCAACTCAATTTCTGGCATAGAAGGAAAGACTGGTCTTGCTGACTAGGTGGTTTGCTTGGTCCAGTCTGTGGGGTCCAAGCTGGGCTTTTACCCGAGGATCGACGACCAGGTATGTAGGTTCGCCTAGCTCCCGAAGGTATGGGTCTCGGTGTTCCATGTCTGCACTCTCCACAGCAAAAGCCCCTGCCAGCAGGGCCAGGGTAGCCCCTGTGATGTGCACGCGTCTGGAAGGAGGGAACAGTGAGGCCTCTAAACCTTTGACTGCTTTCCAAGACCATTCCCAGAGCTGTGACTTCAAGAAAGGCCCCATGTTATAGGGAGTGCCTCCAAACACCCCAGAATCCCCCTGAACTTGTCTTAGGGACTGTGAACAGGGTAGTAAAGTAGCATGTGGGGGATTCAACTGGGCTTTTGCTGTAGCTGCCCCAGGCTCCACGTCTTACCCTGGAACACCGCCGGCTTCCATGTGGTTGGCCAATGTGACATCATGGGACCAGACATCGTACTGCCACTTCTGTAACCCAATGACTCCACAGAGCACACTGCCAGAGTGCACACCCACACGCATGTTGATGTCCACACCGGTGGCCACCCGAAGTTTCCTGAGCCGAGTGTAGGACAAGCTTAGTCCCGCCACACTCCTCTTCTTCTCTGCCACCCTGCCTCCCACATCCCCTCCAACATCTGTTTCTCTGAATTTCTCCTGCTCACACACCCAAGCTGACCTGATGGCCCGGCACATGTCCAGGCCCATGCGCACACAGTTGATGGCGTGGTCTGGTAGTGACAGCGGCAGTCCGGACACACAGTAGTAACAGTCTCCCAGGATCTTGATCCGCATGCATTCGTGCTCCTGGGAGTATGTGTGTGGGTGTGTGGAGGAACCTAGTTAGAGGCCAGAGGGGTAGGAGGGAGTTGGGAAAGGTGGGGGGCAGCTGTGGCATTCCTGAAGAACTTCTGAGGTTGGGAGTATCGAGGTCAGATCTATGGCCTCCCTTGAGATGGGGCTGACTGAGGTCTCTCCTGCAATGTCTTTATCAGAAGGAACAATCAAGGGCTGGAGTGTCTGTGGTCCTCTTCAGTTTTGGTACATGTGGGGGACATTCGTATCAGCCCATGATAATAGTGTCAGGATTGAGGGACATGGAGGCAGACTCCAAGCTAGGACGTATCCATCATGTCTGATTAGGTGCTAAGCTGAGTTGTCGAAAGCAGGGATTTCTCCCGGAAGGGCCTCCCAAGGTCAGAATGCCTGAAAGTCTCTGTGCATATTTGAAGGCATTATGCTAGGGATGTCTGTAAAGACATGGAGAGGTCTCTTGGGGATAGTGACAGTTTCCTGAATGGGATCGTTTGTGAGTGGTTCCTACTTCTACTGCAGTATCTGGGAGCTTGGCCTGTAATGTAAGACTTCTTAGAAGATGGGTGCTCCCCAGCATGTGGGCCCCTGGGTGGGGAGGGAAACCCCTCTGACCTTGGCAATTTGGTCGAACTTGCCAAACAGCTCATTGAGCATGAGTACCAGCTCTTTAGGGGAGCACTCGCTGGCCAGCCTCGTGAAGCCCACAATGTCGGCATACAGCACACTGCACAGGGTGGACTGCATTAATGGGGAGCCACGGCGGCACCCCAGGCTCCCTCCCCCCCAAGCTTCTTCCCTCATACCTGACTCCTTGGTGCCTCTTGACATACAGGCTGTGGAAGTTGTTTGTGTTCTCTGGCCGTGACCTCTGCCCAGTCTGCAGCCTGGCCATGATCTCGGCCTTCATCTCTCGGGCCAGGTAGGCAGGTAGGATGGACAGAAGGAGGTGCTCCTGGAGAGAGTCTCTGTGGTGACACCCCTCCTACTCTCCTGTGCCCTGTCACCAAGAGCCTCAGCCCTCCATATTATACAGCCCCCCCATATTACATCTACCCCCTAGTATGCTCCCCAACATTTCCAGTCCGTCCAGCAGGACTCCATCACCCTGTTCTGTCCTGGCCACTTAGGAACTGGACTCAGTATCAACACCTAAATTTGAAATCTTCCTTTAATAATTTTCATCATGTGCATCATCATCATCATCATTTATTATTATTATTTTGAGACAGTATCCTACTATGTAGCCCTGGCTGGCCTGGAACTCACTATCTAAACCAGGGTGGCCTCGAATTCACAGATATATATCTGCCTTTGCCTCCCAAGAGCAGGGATTAAAGGTGTGCATCACCATATCTGCTAAAATTTAATTTTACTTATGTGCCACAATGTGTGGGCGGAGGCCAGAAGACAGCTTTGTGGAGTCAGTTATCTCCATCTACCTTTACTCAGGTTCCAGGAATTGAACTCACATCTTCAGGCTTGTGCAGCAAGGGTCTTAACCCTCAGCTATTTCACTGGGCTTCAATTTGAATCTGGCAACAATCTCCCAGGGGTGGGTGGTAGTCACATTTCATGTAAGAGGAAATACTTGAGAAAGGCAAACGGATTACCCACACCCACTCCATACGAAGGTGCTAAAAGGGTGCTCTTTCTGAGCCATTGTCCTCTTCCTGCCTCGTAGGTCCTACTGACCTGATGCTTTTTCTCAGTGTCCAGCCTCCGGCGTGAGTGCAGCGATCTGAGGGCCTCCCGGAACGTGGCACGCAGTGCTCGCTCCATCAAGGCCTTGTGGTATGCTCCCACCACGTTTCCACACAGGAACAACACCGCGTTTGCTGCCAACTGTGGGTAAAGGCCAGGCTTGGAAAGTACACCACCCGGTGGGGCTGCAAGAGTCTACATGGGTAGCTCAAGTTGGCTCTAAGAACAGGACGAGGAGAGCCTGGCTCTACAGTGAGGGGCCTAAGTATCTCAGGACAATTGGTGTCACACTATGACATCCACGGGAGAGAGCTGGTCCCTTTCCCCCTCTATGCTCTCTGCTGTAGAGTCTTGGCTGCTGGGCTACCCTGGCCACTTAGGTCTAGATGTCTTGCGTGTTTATTTCCTCTCCGAGAATACTATCCCACCACGTTCACCTCCTGAGCCCATTCCACCTGCAAGAAACTACTCAATTTCTAATCACATTTTCCACTTTTTACTTCTGTATCCGTGAGAGAATAATGGCTGATTTCCCTCGAGGCTATAGGGCCCTCTTCTGGTAAAGGCAGGGCATGATGCAATAATGTACCAGCTCCAAGAGGTCACTATAGGGGTTTATCTGTGTTGGTTCCTGCACTCAGGCTTGAGCCCTGCCTTGGAGTCCCAGCTCAGCAAACGCTCAGAGGATTTTTATCAAGCAGCTGAGCCAGCTGTGGAACACCTGCACTCTTGTTTTTTTGTTTTTTGTTTTTTTTTTCAAGACAAGGTTTCTCTGTGTAACAAGCCTGGCTATCCTGGAACTCACTTTGTAGACAAGGCTGCCTCTACCTCCCGAGTGCTGGGATTAAAGGCATGTGCCACCGGCCGGTTACTATTGCATTTTCACCTGTGGTAGCAGAGCCCTCTGTGAGTCAGGCTGCCACCCAAGGTACAGTCCAAGGACCAGCAGATGTGAGAGTGACGAGGTGAGGCCTGCAACAGCAGCATCCCGCATGCCCAAGGGCAGCATGGCGTACACGGTGAAGATGATGAAGAGGAAAAAAGATACCTGGAGAAGGGGGTGGTAAGCTGAAGGCCCGGGCTTCGCCGCCGCCGCACAGGGCCTGACTTCGAGGTCCCCATTCTCTGGCCCCTTGACTGTTATTCTCCTCACCTGGTCCCAGGCGCTCACCACACCCCCAGTGAACAGGAATCCGTGGCCCAGAGCCAGCAGCGCGGCCCAGATGAGGCCAGAAAGAGGTCGTGTCCAGCGCTGCAGTTGCTGTTCCCGGGAAGCCAGCCCCAGGAGCAGAGAGAAGCCACCCAAAGCACACAGCACGGTTGTCAGGAAGCTCGGGTCTGAGGTCAGTTCCTGTGGGGAAAGGATGTAGGAAGCAAGTCTGAGATGAGGTGCTTTGGCATTTTTGCAAGGTGAGAGGGAGCAAGTTAGATGCCGTCCAGTTCAGTTCTGTAAAATGTCGTAAACGCAGGTGCAAAAAAGAAAATAGGGCTGGTGAGATGGCACAGTGGGTCGGGGTGCTTGCCACCAAGCCTGGTGATCTGGTTTGATTCCCAGAATCCACATGGTGAGGGAAGAGAACTCATTCCTTTGAGTTGTCTTTTGACCTCCACACGTGTGCACTCATGTACAACACACACACACACACACACACACACACACACACACACACCAAAAACCAAAAAAAAAAAATCAAATCAAAAAACAAAAAACCAAAAACAACTAAATAAATGAAAGAAAACAGCAGGCCAGAATCAGGTCGACCCATAAGAACCTGCTGAAACTCTACCGGTTTCACCCACGAAGTTCATCAGTCTCACGTGGTTCAACCTAATACCTCCCACCCTCTTTCTGAATCTCAGTTTGTTTCTTCTTTCAGTTTTGAGGCGGGGTCTCATGTAGCTTGGACTGGCCACCAACTCCCTGTATCTCCCCAGTGCTGGGATTCCAGATTTGCCTGGCTATTCCCACAGTTTATCTGTTAAAGGGGAACTGTAGCACGTGCGTGGTTGGCATTCGGAGTGAATGTCCCCCCCAAATGGCTAACTTGCTGAGGAGAATCCTCCCCTCTGAAACCATGGCGCTGAACTTCACAAATGTTTACCCAGGCAGCCCAACTTCGTGCAGTTCCTTGCCACCTGAGTGCTGAGATCTGGATACCTGCCTTTCCTCTAGCCTAGAAGTCCCATTACTATCCCTACCCTTTGTTCCCACCTCTTTCTGGACTTGGTGGAGACAAGGATTAACAGTGCTCAGTCCTTTTTCCCACCTTGCCTCCAAAGAGTGGAAGGAAAACCCGGAGCAGAATATTTCTAGATTTGGGATTGAAGACTCCCTTCCTGCCCAACATGAAAGTGAATTTTTTTTTTTTTTTTTTTTTTTGTGGGAGAGATGGGCAACTAAATCACAGTGGATGAAAACTGTCTTTTGGAAGTCTGGGGGCACAGTTAACAGCCCCACATTCCCTAAACAGGAGAGAAAAAGTCAGGAAATGAATTCCCCCAGGGACGTGAGTAGTTTCCTCTCTGGAGCGCTGGAAAATCCGGTGTTGGATTTACCGTAGAACCAGTAGAACACAGTGAGGTGCATCCGGATCTCACTCCCCTCCCAGTATAGAACCAGAGAACAAGCCTAGAGAGACCAGGGCTTGGTCACATGTGCCCAGAGTCACAACAGTTCATGACGAGGTTCAATGCTTCTTTTCCGGTTCCCAGCAAAGACATTACTAAGAGACCCCCGCAAATCCCAGTCCTTCAGATAGCCCCAGCCCGAGGCAGCCCCTGCCTACAGCAGACTCCCGCGCTTAGCCCATCTCACCCTGCCGCTGGCCCAGGCGACGGCTGGTAGTGCCACAAGCGTGCACAGCACGATGACCAGGAGCAGCAGTAGCAGTGGGTACTGTTGGCTCAGGCTGTAGTAGGTCTCGTAGAAGAGATCTTCGCTGGGGGGCGGCCGGGGACCGAAGAGGCGGGCCATGGTCTCCCCCGCCCCAGCCCGGAGCCCCTGCCCTGGGGACGGCAGGGCACTGAGTTATCAAGCCGGCCCGCGCCACTGCGCTTTTCTTCCTTTCCTGGAGCCACTCGGACCCAAGCCTCTAAGCTTTCCGAAGCAGTAGGGTTCCCTGCCAGGCACTCTCTCAAAGGGGTCCCAGCTGGATGTGACAGGACTTCTCGATCCTTCCCACAAACCCGACCCGGGTAGTGCCCTAGCAAAAAAAAATCTCACCAGAGGGACAGGAGTCGGATCTGATGAGAAGGGGCCCCAGAATCTCCCTCTACCCATCAACTCACTGCTTTGTGTCAAGCTCCCGAAGCCCTCTCAGCAAAGCTGGGCCCCGGGAGGGAGCCTGGGTAGGCAGGCTGCCACTCACCCTCGCGGCGGCGTTGCCAGTGGCTCAGGGCCGAGGGCGACTGGCGCTTCCCTCTGGCGCCAAGGCCCCCTCCCACTTCCCCACGATAGAGTCCGGCCCCTTCCCGTGCCTAGGCGGACTACCCTGGCTGCCTCCCAGGCTCAGATTGTGTGTTCTAACCACCACCTCCCCTCTTTCAACGAAGAGCAGGTGGGCTGTGGGAGAAACACGAGGTAATGGGGAGGACCGAGAGGGATGTATCACGATAAAGACACAGTATGTGGAAATGGAGAGGCTGGGAAGGCTGGAAGTGATGCCTGGGAGATCGCTGGGAGGAGGGCTGTCCTGATACCAGCTGGGGCTGGGGTGTGGGTGACGACAGGTGTGGCATTTCCCTTCCACTTTTGGTCCCCCAGGCGTGGCCAAGTGTGAACTATCCTAACTCCAGCCATCTCTAGGTCCTTGGGTTGGTGCTTCTCTTTGCTGGACATAGTTACCAACTTTTGGACGCAGAGAATCAAAAATACTCCCATGCCTAGAACGCAAAGTGCGTGAAGTCTGTGCCGTGGGAGGATGGATGGTCTAGAGAGCGTGGGGCACCTTTGAATTTCTCGAGACACCCTCCTTTGCCAGGACCCCAAAGCCCAGTGCTCAAAATCAAGGAGAAATGGGGAGTGGCGAGGCCACACTTCTATCCTGTCAGGTCAGGCTTAGGGTGGCGTCAGTCCGGAGCGCTGGAGGAAGTTCTCCACCCTGAGATTGGAGTACCAGAGAGCCAAGGCTCTGCTATCCTTTCCTGCCACCAGCTGGACCCTGACCTTATATGCCGAGAGGTTGCCCATAACTAGTCCCCAGGGCCCCTCTTCCTGCCTCCGCCAGGCGGCAGCACCATCTCCTTCTTCCGGGTAGCCAGCTCCTCCTGGCTCTCCATCCCTGCTCCCTGATTGACACCTCAGACTCACTCACAGTTAACATTGTATTTATTGACTTTTGGAACGTAGGTCAAAAGTCAGTTTGGGTGTAGGACTTAATGCTCTCAGAGAGTATTGTGGGCCACAGGAAGTGGCGATGATTGTCTCAGCCATTGCAGGTGGCTTACAAAGTGCTTTAATTTCCATTATAATTATATAATAATGGCTGGGCTGCATTACAGGCTCCAGGCTCTTGAGGTACTTTCTGAAATCTAATTGTGGAGGGGCTACCAGCCCCTACCCCTGCCGCACTGTGCTGGGCCCTTCTTGGGCAAAGCAGTTCTTGGTGGTACTGCCAAGTAGTTATTGTTTCCAATCTGCACTCCAGAACAGTTGGTGATGGTAACAGACGGTGGCCCTTTAAGAGAAAAGGAGGTGGGAGGGTTCAGTGGTTAGAAAGATGAGTTTAACAAGCACTTTGGGGAGAGGGGCAGCGGCACCTTGTGTTCACCCTGGGGAGTGCAAATGCAGGTCTTAGCCGGCTAGTGACTGTGTGCTTCTCCAGAGTTGGTCTTATAGAAGCTCAGGAGGAACAGTGCCTGCTCTTTGGGTGTCTTCAATGGAAGACCCTCTGAACTGCCTTAGCAATAAGGGAACTGTGAAGGGTCACGGTTCTGGTGCTGGGGAGAGTCAGCACATCCTGGGGCAAATCCAGGCTTTGTTATGTGACCTCAGTGGGATCCTCACTTAGTGGGTGTCCAGTTCCTCATGTATTAAATGACAAAGATTGGGTTGGATGATCTCTAGTCCTTTCTCCCCCCACCCCCCGCCGCCCCGGAGGTAACTCGATTCTGTATAAAGGTGTTGAGGAAGGAGGTGATGGAAAGGTTGAGCAGGGGGAGAGCAATGGAGGGTGAAGAATGGGTACCTGCTGCTGCATTTGGCCCTGGGACCCAGGAGGTCCAGGTGGTGTGATGTCTTTGATCTCCCTGCAAACAGCACAGAGTTCTCAGGCTTTCTATTCAAGAAGCACATCAATCACTGTGTACCCCTCAACCCTAAGTTTTCCTTGGTAAGGGGGCATACCCTAGTCTTGCCAATGTCTCACCTGAATCCTTTGGGGGTGAGGACCTGGAGTCTCAGTAAAGTTTGGGCTGGGTGTTGGGCCTCTGGAGGGTAAAGTACGTGGAATGTGGGGAGTTCCAGCCACCGTATCTGAAGATGTCACTGCTGTTGTGGCATGCCCAGTTGGTTCTGCCCATGCTCCTCTCCTTTCAGTAAGGCTTATGCCTTTCTCAGGAACTGGTCTGACACGCGGCTCCAGATGCAGGTGGTCCAACATTTCAGAAACCGTGGCTTCCCCAGGGCCGTCCATTTCTGCAGCTCTCTGGCCTGACTCCAGGGCAGACAACTTGCTGTCGCTGTTTCTGTGCTGAGACAGATATTGCTTTACCTGCACAGAGAGGAGTTAGGGGATCAGAGTCAGGGAATATTTCCTTGGTCTCTAATCTGTCACCTGGAGACTCAGGGGTAGACTGGGTGGGCAGGAATGATGGTCAAGGATTAAAGAATGGTGGCCAGTGAAGATACATTGGATGGTCAAGGGAGCCACGTGCCATCCCTGAATAGCTCCTGGATGGGAAGGCGGTTTTGGAAACTAACCTCAGAGACAGCATCATCTACCTTGTCCTGTACCAGGATGTAGGTTTTATTGGTTTTTGGTCGGCAGTCTGAAAGGCAACGGAGTGAGTTGTATGTGAGCAGAACTTTCCAGGGGGAAAGCTTCCTGCGGAAGACCCAAGTCTATCCTAGTTGCTAGAGAAATAGCCATCTCACCCTGGAAGGATGGCCTGTCCTCGGGCTCAGAACGCCAGCAGCGCACCATTAACTCCTTCAGTACTTCCAACCCAGGAGTCTCAGGGCTGGACAGAGGTAGCTCTGTCAATGGGGGTCGATTCTGCCTTTCACAGACTGCGCCATGAACTAGTGATGTATGGTCTACCACTGGAGTGGGGGGGAGTGATAACAAAAGGAATTCATGATGGGAGGAGACAGATCGTGGACAGAGGCAGCAGCGAGTGTCACCCAAGGAAGGGGTGAGGCGGGAAGAGGGCAGTCTCAGTAGGTAAGGGTGGAGGAGCTCAGGGTTTTAGGGCACCTAGAGTAAGAGTCTCAGAGTCCGTATAGTCTTACACTCGGCTTCTCTTCCAGTCAGTACGGCCCACATGAGGATCCCAAAGCTGCACAGACACAAAGTGGAGGCTTAGCTGGCCCCTGGCAAGACCACTTTCCCATATCACATCCTTGAAAAGGGCCCAAATAAGCGTAGACATTTGGGATGTTTAGGGGTGGATAGCTTACCTGTAGATGTCACTGGCTGGGGACGCCTTCTGGTTGACATCAACCAATAGCTCTGGGGCCAAGTAAGCTAGGGTGCCCCCTGGATCCCTGGACCTGGACCCTGACCTTGACTGTGACCCTCCCTGAAATGTGGACAGGCCAAAATCTGCTATCTGTAAAGGAAAGGAAGAGGGAGGTATCAGGTGAAGCAGGCCAGAGATTCTCCAGAATTTTCTCTCTGTCTCCTCCAGAAGATGGAGGACCAGAGGGAAAGGTAGAGTCAATGAGACCTCGGGGAAGAGATCTAAGTTGCTGATGGGCAGGCCTGGGTCTAGGTATGTCAGAGTTTCTGGGATAAGTCAGCCTGGGTCCATGGGGGGCTTTGTGGAATAGGCCTGTGGACCTGACCCAGGTGGGTAAGGAGAGCCTTTGTCCCTGGTGTGGCTAGAGATAAAATTCCTAGTTGACCTGGGTAGTCTTGTATTCAGAGGGACAGACCGAGGGTATTCAACATGGTTCCCAATCTTGTACTAGGGTGTAGATGGGCTGACCTTGGCATGGAGCTCGGGGTCCAGCAGGACATTGGAGGGTTTGAGGTCCCGGTGCAGGAGCACTGGGTCCAAGCTGTGCAGGTAACACATCCCCAGCACCACTTCTTGCAGCAGGCGGCAGAGGAGCGGCCAGGGCCGAGGGCACATGGGCTGCAGCAGCCCTGCGAGGGAGCCGTTCTCCATGAATCTTGTCACCAGAGCCGGCCCAGACACGTAGTCCCACTCGAGGTTCTCGGTGACCCCCAGCAGGAGCAGCACGTGCTGGTTACGCAGTTTCGCCATAGCTTTCACCTCGCTGGATATCGCCTCCCTACACTCCGCCGAAAAGGGAGCCGCAGTTGGGACGGACCCTGGAGAAACTCTCCTCTCCCCGCCCCTTCGGGCCCCTCGATCAGATCCTGCCTAGAGCTGGGGTCACTCACGAGTTCACGATCTTGACTGCCACATCGTAGCCCCATGTTCTGTGTTGTGCCCGGAACACTGCACCGAACCCGCCTTTGCCCACAAACTTCGGGTTCTTCAGTTCATCACAGGGCACGAGAGAGGCCGAGGCACCAGAGGGCCTGAGAGAAGGTTCTCGTCCAGTAGGGGGCCCACCCCCACGTCAGCGCATCCTGTCTCCCAAGCTCCGCGACTGCGCGTGGGCAGCGTGTCACCCTCCCCCCCGCGGGCCACCTGGCCCCCCAGCTTAGTCCCCTGCCTCGGCTAAGGCGTCCTCAGTCTGTCCCGGGGTATCCTGTGTGGGTGTGCCGGGGACTGAGGATCCATCACTCACGCCCCACTCACCATAACTTGCCAGAAGACATCAGGAGCTAGCGGCTGCCTGGAGTTAGGTGCAGAGAAAGAGCGGGAACGCCGCCGCCTACGGCTCGGGGTTTGGGCCGAGAGGAAGACAGGACCGAGAGGAAGACAGGACCCGCGAAGAGAGTGATCTGTTGGTCAAGGCGCGGAGGGCCAGGCCCCGAATTCCGCTTCCCAGGTCGCTCTCCCTACTTTGAATGAGTGACTGAACAACTTCCTTCTTAAAGGCAAAGGGCACTTCAGCGGTCCCGCCCGCTGGGGTGGGGCAACTGAAAACCTGGGGCTGTTCATTGCTGGGCACCTGCCTTGAACCTTAGGAATCACTGGGCACGGGGTGTGCCACAAAAGGAGACCTCACCATCCAGGGAGGCACAATCGGCTCCCCACAACAGCCCAGTCTCTCTTGGAACTCTTGTGTTCCAGCACCGTCATTTACCAACCGTATTGGGCGGAAGGGAGGATGGGCATTTTATGGTCTTAGACTCAGCTCTCCTAAGATCATGCGTAAAGCTTCGAATAAGGCTTGCCTTGGGCCAGGTACACATACTGGCTTCTTTAATCTCAGATCAACCTTATTTACCTATCTATAGACAAGGAAACCCAAGCATTTACAGTTTAAGTACCTTGGCCAAGTAAGTATGGAAATCGCTTAGAACCTGGTTCTACTCCACCAAGCTAGCCCACATTTATTTATTTATTTAAATTTTTTTTTTTTATTGAGACAGGGTCTCTCTGTGTGACCCTGGCTGGTCTAGAACTTGCTATATAGACCAGGCTGACCTCAGATTTACAGAGAGCCATCTGCCTCTGCCTCTAGAGTAAGTGCTGGGATTAAAGGTGTGTGCGACCATGCTTGGCTTGTTTATGCATTTTTAAAATGTATTTATGTGTGTGCACATCCATGTATGTGGGGTGGGGTGCATGTAACGGTGTGTGTGCGTATGGAGGACAGAGGACAATCTCAGGTGTTTGGCCTCATCTTCCACCTTGTTTGAGATGTTCTCTGCTGTGTGCACAATGCTAGCTAGCCTGCGGATGTCCCAGGATTCTCCTGTCTCTGCCTTTTCATCTTACTGTAGGAATACTGGGATGACAGACACGGGCGACTGTCCCCAATTTCTCTTGCGTTGTGGGGATTTGAACTCAGGTCCTCATGCTTGCATGAGGAGAGCTTTACCCACTAAGCTGCCCTCCCCCTAAGCTCAAGCTAGCTTATTTTCTTTTACAAATACCTCTGGGCTGTATAAGTCCGCCTGTGGTGCAGGAGGCTGGGGAAGGTGTGACACATGCAGCCATGCACTGAAGGGCCCCCTCTCTGAATTCCTGCTCACGTCATTATTCACAGCTGTTCTTGACATTGGTAGGGACTTGTCTGCTCTGTGAACTGCTCTGTGGAGCTGGAAGGCTCTAGATCTCTCCCAGGGCACCGCAATCAGGCCGGGTGTGCTGGCCCGGCCACAGGGCTACTGCCGTTGTGATGTCCATAGCGCAGATAGGATCAACTTAGGGCTTCCCTCTCTTTCCCTCGCGTGGTACCGCCTGCATGCAAATACTTCGATTCATGGTCCTGGCAAGCATATGCTCTGGATGAAGGCTTTTCAGAACTCTGGAGTGTCAGTGTTGACTAACAGGAATGGTGCTGTACGTTTTTAATCCCCACATTCAGAAGGCAGAAGCAGGCAGACCTCTAGGACCAGCCTGGTGTACATAACGAGTTCCAGGCCCGCCAAGGCTACATAGCAAAACCTTGTCTCAAAATAAATAAGTAAAAAAGAATCTTAGGTAGGGGCTGGAGAGACGGCTCATCAGTTGAGAGTAGTAGTTGCTCTTCGAGAGAACCCAGGCTTGATTCTCAGTACCCACATGGTGGCACACAACTGTATTTAACACCAATTCCAGGGGATCTGACATCCTCTTGTGTTCTCTGTGGGCACCAGGCATGTATGTGGTCACAGACATACATGCAGACAAAATACTCACACACATAATATTAAATTTAAAAAGGAATTTAAAGTAGACAAAAGATGCCTGTATTTTATCACTCCATGGCACGATTATGGCTGGAGGCTGAAAAAACTGGGTAGTCAGCCCTACCCTTCAGTCTCTTACAGGAAGATCTAATCCCAAGCTAACACTTGCAACGATTTCATAGTTATTCCCCCTTCCTTCCCCTCAGGCCCCATAAACCACCACATTTTTTCTCTCTCTGTAAATCCGAACCCTTCAGGTGCCTCATAAAGAGGAACAATATGCCATTTGTCTGTGAGATGGCTGGGTGACTTCATTCAGCACAGTACCTTCAAGGTTCATTATGTTATGGGATGTTTCAGAATTTTATTAAGGTTAAATAATATTGGTAAAGTCTGAAAATATTCCAGCATGCTGTATACCACACTCATCCATTCTGGATGTTGGGCAGTTTTCTCCTGTTGGAACTGTGCGTGATGGTGCTGTGAACGCTATTGTACCTGTTTGAATCCCTGATTCTGGTCCCTTCAGGCATACGCCTAGAGGTAGAAGCCCTCCTGGCAGATGCTGTTTGGAATGAAAGAGCTGCCCCTCTCTCATCAACGTGAGTTTTAGTAAGATGCTCACGGGTTTGGGTTGAATACGCTGGAAAACTTCCTCTTCTGGCTGCATCTCAGAATTTCCGAAATCTTAGTTTGCATCTGTTAGGAATTTCTTAGTCTGTTGGAGATGAAGTCTGCGTTCACTATTTTCACTCCTTGAAAAAATAGATTTGCAGGATATACGATTCCGTGCTTACATTTTTATGTTTCAGTGTGATTCCAAGTTTATGTATGCTAAGCCTCCTTGCTCCTTACACTTGTCTACAGCTTTGCCTGGATTAAAGGAGACTTTTCCAGGGGGCCGATTTCTTTAGTTGTGTCTGTTTAACCCGGCTCTGCAATTTTTATAGTTACACAAATTTTTGACTGATGTTCCCCCCACCCCACCCCAAATCTATCTGAGAATTAAAAAAAAAAATTTCTTGTTTTTTTTAATTTTTTTTTAAAACCCTCTAGTGATGAATGGTAATAATAGCAACAATGTGAATGTATTCAGTGCCACTGACCTGTATATTTTAAATGCTTAAAATGACACATTTTATGCTACATATATTTTACAACTAAAAAGGATCTGATAAACTTTCATGTATCAGAAAGGAGATTCAGGGGCTGGGGAATGTAGCCCAGTTGGCGGAACGCTGGCCTATCGTGCTATAATCCCTGCATTGGATCCCCAGCACATGTATAAACCAGGAGTGGTGGTGCACAGCTATGATCCCATAGTCATGCATTCTGGAGATTGTGGAAGGAGGGTCAGAAGTTCGAGGTTACTTTTAGCTACATAGTGAATTTAAGAGCGACCTGGGCTACCTTGCTTCAAAAAAAAAAAAAAATGAGAGAGAGAGAGAGAGAGAGAGAGAGAGAGAGAGAGAGAGAGAAGGGTATATGAAGATATATTAATAAATATTTAACTATTTGTATTAATAAGCATTTAGCTATGTGTAGGCATTAAATTTTACTGGGGGGAACCAGGCATGGTGGCACACACCTTCAATTCCAGCATTCGGGAGGCAGAGGCAGGCAGATCTCTGTGAGTTCAAGTCCAGTCTGGTCTACAGAGCAAGTTCTGAGACCAAAGCTATGTAGGGAGATCCTGTCTCAAATGAGAGAGAGAGAGAGAGAGAGACAGAGACAGAGACAGAGACAGACAGAGACAGAGACAGGAAGGAGAAGAAAAGAAAGCTAGGCAATGGTGGCACACGCCTTTAATCCCAGCACTTGGGAGGCAGAGGCAGGCGGACCTCTGTGAGTTCAAGGCCAGCCTGGTCTACAAATTGAGTTCCAGGACAGCCAGGACTGTTACACAAAGAAACAAAACAAAACAATTTTTTTTTTTTACTGGAGGAAAAAAGAAACATATAAATCTGGGAATGGTAACATGTGCCTATTATCATAACACTTTGCAGGTCCAGGCAGGAAGATGAGGAATTCAAGGTCATCTTCTTGATAACTCCCAAATTGAAGGCCAGATTGAGCTACAAGAGTGAGAGAGAAGCCGGGTGGTGGTGGCACAGGCCTTTAATTCCAGCACTCCGGCGGCAGAGGCAGGCAGATCTCTTGTGAATTCCAGGCCAGCCTGGGCTACAGAGTTAGTTCCAGGATAGGCACCAAAACTACACAGAGAAACCCTGTCTCGAAAAATCAAGAAACACACACACACACACACACACACACACACACACCCTTAAAAAAAACAAAACAAAACAAAACAAACGAAAAAACACCACCACCACCACCACCAACAACAACAAAACCAGAGTGAGAGAGAGCCTGTCTCAAAAAATAGAACATAAAAGAAAAGAAACCTGTTTAGAAAAATATCTGGGGGCTGGAGAGATGGCTCAGAGGTTAAGAGCACTGGCTGCTCTTCCAGAGGTCCTGAGTTCAATTCCCAGCAACCACATGGTGGCTCACAACCATCTGTAATGAGATCTGGCGCCCTCTTCTGGTGTGCAAGCATATACACAGAACACTGTATACATAATAAATAAAACCCTTAAAAAAAGAAAAGTATCTGAATGAGAGATAGATATGTTGGCCTGTAAGAAGGAACCAAACTGAAGCCATTTTGAATAAAACTTCCATCCTGAGCGGGGGTTAAATAAAGTTTAAGTTCCCCAGACCTCCCCAGACCCCCTGGATAACACTGACATCCTGGTGGGCAGGGTGAGATTTGAAGGGTGGACAAGCTGCCCTATCACGCCTGAATGAACCAGCCAACGAGAACAAGGTAAGCGCACCACAGAACAATGTTCCTAGGAAAGTCTCTATCCCTGGATCCTGATTGCTGGAAAATGAAACTTTAACTTGGCACAGATGTTTGTGGGCTTTCTGCTTAAATATTTGCTGAAATGAACATTTGGGGGCGCAGTCAGCTCCCAACTCTGCACTGCTGTCTCTGGCTGGTCAGTTTTGGCTGTCTTTTTTTTTTTTTTGGTGCCTGTCCTGGATCTTACTCTGTAGACCAGGCTGGCCTCAAACTCACAGAGATCCGCCTGCCTCTGCCTCCCCAGTGGTGGGATTAAAGGCGTGTGCCACTGCTGCCCAGTTTTCCTGTCCTTTTGATAAAGGTCTTGTTTGGCACTGGCTTCTCTGTGTTTGGGTTGTTTGGGATCTTTTTGGACCCTACCAGAGGCCTAGCACTAGTGAGGCTGGGAAGGATGGTGAATTTGAGGCTAGCCTGGTGTATGAAATAAGATTCTGTCTCAAGCAAACAAACAGAACTGAATGATGAGGTAGAAATACGCTCAAAGGAGCTGTCCCTGAATGGGGGTATCCAGGTGGCTCACAGACCATTTTTATTTCCTTGTATTTTATGGCTTGTTGTTGGTTTGTTTTTTGAGACAGGGTTTCTCTGCATACCCCTGGCTGTCCTGGAACTTTCTATGCAGACCAGGCTGGCCTTGAACTCACAGAGATCCACCTGCCTCTGACTCCTGAGTGCTGGGATTAAAGGTATGCGTCGCCTCCTGCCCCCCCCTTTTTTTTCTTTTTTAAGATTTATTTAGAAGAGGCTAGAAGAGCCAGGCAGTGGTGGTGCACGCCTTTAATCCCAACACTCAGGAGGCAGAGCCAGGTGGATCTCTGTGAGTTGGAGGCCAGCCTGGGCTACAGAGTGAGATCCAGGACAGGCACCAACACTACACAGAGAAACTCTGTCTCGAAAAACCAAAACCAAAACCAAAACAACAACAAAAACAAAACAAAACAAAAAACAAAAACAAAACGAAAAAGAAAAAAGAAAGAAAAGAAAAAGAAGAAGAGGCTAGAAGAAGGTGTCAGATCCCCTGGACCTGGAGCTACAGGCTGTTGTGGGTCACTCGCCTTGTTTGTTGGGAACCGATCTGTGGTCCTCTGGAAGAGCAGCAAGTACTCTTAACTACTGAGTCATCTCCCCGGGCCCCTGTATTCTTATTTAAATCTTCACTTTCTAATTTTTCTGAGATGAATCCACAGAATGTGCACAGTGACACTGAATTACAGCCTCCTGTTTTCCCTGGGGACACTGTCGGGAAGCCGCTTCCCTCTCCTCCCTGTGCCACTCCAACCCAGAAACCCTTTGCTGTTCAAATTTGGACCTAACTGAAATTACTGGGTCCTGGAGTTTGTCTATGGTCAGATTCTGATAGAGATAAGCTTGGTGGTGGTGGTGGTGGTGGTGGTGGTGGTGGTGGTGGTGGTGGTGGTGTGTGTGTGTGTGTATGACAGAGAGAGAGAGAGAGAGAGAGAGAGAGAGAGAGAGAGAGAGAGAGAGAGAGAGAGAGAGAGAGAGGGAGATTCCAGTCCTGGAGGATGTTGTGAGCCAACAAGGAAGTTCACACGGCAAATTTACTTTCGGTCTTCCTTTCTGCCCAGGCACCATTACATCACCATCACCAACAGTGATAAGTGCTGGCCTTTTTTATAGTTGATAGTTCGTAAAGTGCTGTCACAGCAAATACCCACAGATATGAGGTTGGACATACTGCAGATGAAGAAAGAAGAAACCCCCCAACCTTTTTTCTCTTGGTCTGGATGTAAACAGAGTGTCAAGGAGTCCTTTTCATGGTGACAGTCCCTCCAATTGGCCAAAGACTGTTTCAGCTCAGGGTTCCTTCCTCATTGCCTTAACTGCTGGGAAACATATCCTCACCAGAAAGGGAGAAATACCTCTAGGAGAAAAGAAAAAAACAAAAAACCTCAAAAAAAACAACAAAAATCTGTCACTTTGGGGAAGTGGGCTGCACTTGGAGAAGTCACAAGACAAACCCCAGAGTTTAGGCAGAAAAGAACTACGGGGTAAGTTTCTGCCTGGAAAGAGATCTCACCGCTACCGCCTCTGCGTCTCCCTTTTCTCGGGCTGCTTTTCTTTAGAAGCCCCTCCAGTGCTGAAGGAAGGTCTTCTGCAGGATTCCATGCACGCCAGAGCCCCTCTTGTTTTTCTGTCATATCTGAGATGTCGTCACAAAGAACTGGATTACGTGCCACCTACGCTACCCATCTCAGTGAAGTAAATCCCCCTGTCTCACCTGTTTCCTCACAGAAAGGAGTGTGGATTGTGTACCAATGAATCCTACTCACAGAACCTAAGTTCCTTATCTGAACCCTTAAGGCAAGGGCACCCGGGAAGGGAACTTACTTCAAGTCTTTTTGAGTGTGGAGAGGCTAAAAGGATTTGGGTGGGTGCTGGGGAAATAGCTCAGTAGTTAGGAGCACGGACTGCTCTTGCAGAGGACCTCAGTTTGATCCCCAGCACCCATGTGGAAGCTGTCAACTGCTTATACTTGCAGTTCCAGGATCCAACCCCTTCCTCCAGCCTCCTGTGGGCACCGGGGGACGTGCTGCACACGCATACACACAGCCAAGCACTTGTTTGACTAAAATCAAAACAAAACAAATCTTGAGCGGCCATGACTGCTGTGTCTGCATAAGTACTTGTAATATACCGGTGGCTTACCCCTTTCTGCTTGCTTCCTGTGTCCAGCTACTGGCAAAGACCTGATTTCTGTGCTTTTCTGACCACTCTCATCCCAGTGGGCCAGGCCATTGCTCCTCGTGGACTCCCAGCTTGGTGTGCTACGTTATTTCTGTTCTTTTTCCTTTCTTTTCTTCCATTCCTCCCTCCTTCCCTTTTTCCTTCCTTCCTTCCTCCCTCCCTGCCTCTCTCTCTCTCTCTTTCTTTCTTTTTTTTGAGAAAGGGTTTCTCTGTATTGGCTGTCTGCCCTGGAACTATTTCTGTACCACGCTGGTCTCAAACCCAGAGATCCACCTTCCTCTGCCTCCTGAGTGCGGGGATTAAAGGCATACATTATTTCTTAAAGGGAATGAGCCTAGGATATATGTGGAGGATCCATGTAAGAGATAAAGGTAGGGGCTGGGTGGTAGTGGCGCACGCCTTTAATCCCAGCACTCAGGAGGCAGAGCCAGGAGGATCTCTGTGAGTTGGAGGCCAGCCTGGTCTACAGAGCAAGTTCCAGGACAGACACCAAAACTACACAGAGAAACCCTGTTTTGAAAAACAGAGAGAGAGAGAGAGAGAGAGAGAGAGAGAGAGAGAGAGAGAGAGAGAGAGGAGAGAGAGAACGGTAGGGAAAAAGAAGTTTTGGAAAGTGCAGTGCATTTATTCATTTGGGGGCAGGGCTGGCCTGGAACTAACTTACTGTGTGGATCAGGCTGGTGACAGTGTACTTTAAAACACACACACACACACACACACACACACACACACACACACACACACAGAGGAAATGGAGTATTGTCTAGTGGTCAAGGTATGAACTCTGGAGTTAGGCAGCCAGGAATCAAATTCTGCTTTGTTAATTACTAGCTCTTTAATCAATCTCTCTGTGTTTTGGCTAATTATAGTACCTCCTGGGCAGAATGAAGCAAGGTTCACGACACCCGCTCAGTAAGTGGTGATCATCACTACAATACACATTACTGAATTTCCAGTGTGAGGTGCATATATATATATATATATATATATATATATATATATATATATATATATATATATATTCAAATCTCCTTGTAGAACAGAGAAACTGATTTAACAACTACTCCAGAGGGTTAGCTCTTCCTTCTGATAAGTTTCCAGCTCCACCCTCTCCTCTCAGTACCCCTTAATGACTCACTCTCCCAATTCTCTCTCCTTTCTCCCAGGCATCTGTCCTGAGGGAGCTACTAAGGAAGCTGGTGTTCTAGGGCTTGCCATCTTAATCGAGAGGGGGCCTGGTCACTGCTGAAAGTCATGTGACGTTTGTCTGTCTGGCACAAGGGTACTCATCTTGGTTAAAACCTGTGGTATTGCTGACCAGAGCATGGGCTCTGTGCCCGAGGCAGCCCCTCAGGGGTGCGGTGGGACTGTTGCTGGTCCTGACAAAGCTTCCCGTAAGAGGCCCATCTCTGCATCTCCCCAGCAGCTGACAGTGTGGGGAGAAGAGCAGAGATTAGGCTCTCAGAGGGTGGCTGTGAGCTTCCTGTTCCTCCTGAGGTTTGTGGGACAGGACTCCGACGGTCTCTGGTGGACCGACTCCTGGTCAGTAGCAAACAACACGTGCATTTTGGCATCCTCTCCTTCCCGAGTTCCTCCTCTCTTCCTCCTGAAACGGGACACCCCCTCCCTACAAAGGCTCCAACCTAGGTCTTAGGCCCTGTTTTCAGAGGAACACAATCCAAGAGCCACCTTCTCCTCCGCTTCCTCTTCATTGTTTTCTCATGAATGTCCCTGCGACCAGGGTTGCTATCTGCAAGGAAAAAGGAAAAGAGAAAGAGAAAGTAAACAGAGCAAAGTCCAACCACCGCAGAGCTGGGGCCTGAAGTCCTCTGGCATCTGGGGTGTGTGACTCTCATTTGTCATTTCATGAGCTTGTGAGGTAGGATAGTATTTGCCCCATTTAAAAAACATTTATTTTTCATGTGCATGGGTGTTTTGCCTATAACATATGTCTGTGCACATGTGTGGGAGCGGGCTTTGGAGTCCTGGGGACGGACAGTTGTTAGCTACCCTGTGGGTGCTGGGAATTGAACCCATACTCTCTGGAAGAACAGCTAGCGCTCTTAATGCTGAGCCATGTCTCCAGCCCATATGAGCCCCATTTTAAGGAGGCTGGGCATGGCACTGTACACCTGTAAACCCTGTGCTTGGGAGGTTTAGACAAGTGGATCACTGAGTGTCAGCTTGAGCTACACAGTGAATTCCAGGCCAGCCTGGTCTACATCGGAAGATCTTGTCAGAGAGATGGGGTGGGTGAGAGAGAGTGGGTCGTGAGGTCAATAAGTAATCAGCCAAAGACTGTAGCTAGAGTTTTCTCTAGTCCTGCCTGGCCCACAGTCAGGACAAATCTCTCTCACCTGCCAGTCCCACAGCTGCTTATACCCAACCGAGTAAACACACAGAGACTTATGTTGCTTAAACTGTTTGGCCTAATGGCTCAGGCTTCTTGCTATCTAGTTCTTGTATCTTAAATTAACCCATATCTATTAGTCTATAAGTTGCCACGTGACTCGTGGCTTACCGGTATCTTACATCTCGCTTGTCATGGCAGCGGCTGGCAGCATCTCTCTGACCCAGCCTTCCACTTCCCAGAATTCTCCTCTCTCCTTGTCCTGCCTATACTTCCTGCCTGGCTACAGGCCAATCAATGTTTTTTTAATTAATTGTTTTTTTGTTTTTTTTTTGAGACAGGGTTTCTTTGTGTAGCTTTGCTCCTTTCCTGGATCTCGCTCTGTAGACCAGGCTGGCCTGGAACTCACAAAGATCCACCTGCCTCTGCCTCTCGAGTGCTGGGATTAAAGGCGTGAGCCACCATCACCCGGCACAGTGTTTTATTTATTAACCAATCAGAGCAACACATTTAACATACAGAACATCCCACAGCAAAAGACCACCTGAAGACTGTGGCAGATGAGGACTTTAAGCCCAAATCTGTGCTCTGTCCTTTTTGGGTGAGTTTCTTTGAGGAAACCTGAAGAGAGACCTTTCCTTAAGCATAGCTATTAAGTTTCTTTTGAGACAGTGCAGCTTTGCTGAACCAGAGCATCTATCATTTGATGGGAGTTACGTTTGTACTGACATCAGCACCACAGCAAGAGAGCATATCCATCACCCCAGAGTCTCCTCCTGTCCCTTCTGGCCCCCTGTTCTGTCCCTCATTGGCAGATTCCTGACGACCACAATCCGCTGGCTGCAGACTGGTTTGCAGTTTTTATTTTACGTAAATGGAACCACACAGCATGTGTCCTTTCTTGATCTCTTTCTCTCAATGTGATTATTATTCCTCCGTGTTATGTGTCCCGGCAGATCACACATCTGGTTATTCCTCCGTGTTATATGTACCGGCAGATCACACATCTGGTTATTCCTCCGTGTTATGTGTCCTGGCAGATCACACATCTGATTATTCCTCTGTGTTATGTGTCCTGGCAGATCACACATCTGGTTATTCCTCTGAGTTATGTGTCCCGGCAGATCACACATCTGATTATTCCTCTGTGTTATGTGTCCCGGCAGATCACACATCTGATTGGCAATCTCATTATTCCTGTTTTAGTAGATCATACTTTGTTGGTAAGTAGCATTCCACTGCACAGGTACAACATGTCTCTGTTTCTTTTATGCCTATGATTTTCCCTGTGGTGCCAAGGAGTAAGACTGGGGGCCTTATGCGGTGAGCGCTTTACCACTGAGCCACAACACCAATGGGGCATTCGCTCTCAGCTGTGAATAACCATCTAGGAAGGGAATGACTCAGCCATACGGTAGGTAGATAGTTAACTTTTTGTGAAGCTGTCCAATGTCAGAAGGATTGTAAATTGGAAGCCAGCCTGGATTACATAGCAAACAAGAAAGAAAGATAAATCGGGTATAACCGCACACATCTTTGGTCCTAGAGCTCCGGAGGCAGAGGTAGAAAGATTTCTGTGAGTTTGAGGCCAGTCTGATCTCCACACTAACTTCAGGGCAGCCACGACCACATAGAGAGACCCTGTCACACAAAAAAAGCAATCAGGCAAACAAAGTGTGCTTATATTTTACTTTTTGAGACTGGGTTTTACTATGCAGCCTCGGCTGGCCTGGAGTTCACTGTGTAGTGCAGGCTGGCCCCAAACTCACAGAGATCCACCAGCCTCTGCCTCCTGAGTGCTGGGATTCAAGGTGTACCCCATCACAGTGGGCTACTTTGTATTTTATTGGATTGCTTTCCATATTATTATTAAGGCTTCTGTTTGTTTGCTTGCTTGCTTTTTTGTTTTTAGTACTGGGAATTAACCCAGGGACGGAGCATGATAGGCAATCTCTCTACTTACCACTGAGCTGCACCCTCAATACTGCTCTGTTTCTCTCTGTCTCTCTGTCTCTCTGTCTCTCTCTCTCCCTTTTATAAAAGGGCATTTCATTATTAAGTTTTAAAAGTCATTTATATATTCTACATTCAAGTCTTTTAAAGATATCAGTTAAAATACTTTCTTCTGCTGGATGTTGGCCGTGCATGCACAGAGTTCCAGGACAAGGCTATGCAGAGAAACCCTGTCTTAAAAACCAACCAACCAAACAACAACAACCCCCCCACCACAAAACAAAACAAAACAAAAACCAGAAAGCAAGAATTTTCTTCCTATGACTTACTCTCGCTCCTCTTCCTTCCTTCCTTCCTCCCTCCCTCCGTCCCTTCTTTTCTTTCTTCCTCCCTCCCTCCCTCCCTCCCTCTCTCCCTCCCTCCTTCCCTCCCTCCTTCCCTCCCTGCCTTCCTTCCTTTCTTCCTTCCTCCCTCTTACCAGCACTATCCCAGGCTGGCCTGAAATGCACAATCCTTCTTTCTGCCTCAGCCTCGTCAGCGCAATGATTACTAGAACTACCAAAATGTCTTTGGTTCAAAGGCAAGTTTTTTTTTTTTTTCTTTTTTTCAAACAAATCTCTCTACGTAGTCCCGGCTGTCTTGGAACTCTCTGTGTAGACCAGGCTGGCCTCGAACTCACAGAGATCCACCTGCTTCTGCCTCCTAAGATTAAAGGCATGCACCATTATGCTCAGTGTGAAGGGCAAAAGTTTTGCTTTTGATAAAATCTAATCCAACTTATCTTGTCTTTTCTTTTTTGGTAATGGATCATACTTTTTGTGTGTACTTCATGGATTTTCTTTAAAAATTTCCTTTAGTTTTTAAAGAAGTCCATTTTGAAAGTGACAAGTGAATTCTTTGATAGAATTTTGAACAGGAAATTTATGTACTTTGGGTCAGGTTTTGTGGAAGAGGATTCCCCACTCTGAGCCATAGTCACTGCTCTGGAATGGAGAAATAACTTGAGTGAGCACCAAGGGTACTTAAGTGCCTGCTGCGTTAGCCTGGAGATGCACCTTCCAGAGTTCTCTGTAGATGTAACCAACCGTCTTATTAAATAAGAAACACAGAACCAATGCAAAGAAGAAAGCCAAGAGGTCAAAGCTAAGAGCTAAAAACCTTACCCTTCCTCTCGCAGTGGTCCTACCTTTCCGAAAGAGAACTACTTCCTGTGTTTTTGTCTTTATAAAGACTTTCTGTTCTGCCTTCTCATTGGTTGTAAACCAACCACATGACTGCCTCATCACTGCCTGTCTGTATAGACCTCTAGGTCTTCTATGGTTGGTATTGAGATTAAAGGTGTGTGTCTCCAATGCTGGCTGTATCCTTGAACACACAGAGATCTACCTAGCTCTGCCTACCAAGTGCTGGGATTAAAGGCGTGCACCACCACTGCCCAGCTTTCCTATGGCTTGCTAATAACTCTGACCCCCGGGCAACTTTATTTATTAACATACAAATAACATTTTAGTACGAATAAAATATCACCGTAGTTCTCTGCCAAAGCCTTGAAGGGTTTTCCCTTTTCCTTTTCAATATTGGAAACTGGAAAGGCTTAGATCTGTGCTGTTACAGGTCAGACCAAGGCAGTGGCTGCTTGGGGTAGGTACTGAAATGGAGACAGTGTGGCGGGGTAATCTTTTTGTACACTGTGAAGATGTGTCTTTGCCAAGGCACCTTCTGATTGGTTTAATAAAGAGCTAGCTGGCCAATAGCTAAGCAGGGAGAAGTTAGGCTGGACTTTCAGGGAAAGAGAGAAACTGGGGATGAATCTAGGCAAGCAAGAGATGCCAGTGAGACACTAAAGGAGTTGGACATGTGGTAAAAAGGAGAGGTAACTGAACTATGTGTGAGAGCGCAGATTTATAAAAACAGGTTAATTTAAGTTATAAGAGTAATTGGAAGCCAGATGGTGGTGGCGCACGCCTTTAATCCCAGCACTCGGGAGGCAGAGCCAGGCGGATCTCTGTGAGGCCAACCTGGTCTACAGAGTGAGTTCCAGGACAGGCTCCAAAGCTACAGAGAACTTTGTCTTGAAAAACAAAACAACAAAACAACAACAACCAAAAAAAAAAAAAAAGAGCTAGTTGAGGAAAAAACCTAAACTAAGGCAAAGCTTTCATAATTAATAAATCTCCGTATTTTTATTTGTTAGCTGGAAGCCCAAAAGAACTCTTGCTACATTTGGTGCTCCATGTTTCCCACGTAAATTCACACAGGGCCTGAGAAAGGTGGAAAAAAAATAAAATCTGAACACAGAGTCAGACACGGCATCCAGGTGACCTTGGTCTCTCAAGCAGGCTGGGCGCTTGCAGCGTACAGAGAGGCACAGCTTTAATACAGCTGAGCATTTGAGGGGCCTGTGTGTTACTGGGGCAGGAGACTAGACAGAAACACCTGCTGCAGCTTGGACACATCAGCTTCCTGGAGCTGGGATGGGTAGGCTGAGGGGGCAGAGCCAGCTGTCAGTGCCTTGTGCTAAAATAGCTGTGGTAGCCCATGATGTCAGAGCACAGGACAGGTGCTTAGTAAAGCCAGATCCAGACCGAAAAACACCTCTAAAGAGGTACAGAATGCTTAGAAATGCTTAGATGCTAAAGAAAAAAATGGGTAGAGACAGTCATAAAAAATAGTTTAAAAAATAATAAAATTAACTCTTTTAAAAAAGACTAAAGTAATATTAAAAATATAAGCCACTTAAGAATGGGAAATACACGTGGCGTCTGGATCCTGTGTGGTGCTTTGCTGACTTTGAATTTTTTTTAATGCCAATGAACAAAAACAGCAGCTGCTGAGAGACAATGGATTGTTAAAAAAAAAAAAAAAAACTAATGAATTAAACCAGCCTATATATTTTAAGAATGTCTTAACTTTAAAATGGAAGTCAGAAAATGTGTTGCATTGGGTTATAACTTTGTTTCCACAGGAAACAAAAAGCTATGAATTTCTTCAAAATTAATAAAGATATGATTTGACCAGGGGAAACTTCCTGAAAATCTTGGCTACAGACATGAAGAACAAACAAACAAACAAACAAGAAAAGCTACAAGACAGTTGACATATATGCTGATCTCTCTATATGGGAACAGCTCTGAGACCAAATGAGACGTGATAAACCTTGTTGATGTATAAGTCAGAGTCCTCGTGACTTATTATTACATACCATCCTTTCATATGGCATGGATGGGGATTTATATTACAGATTGGTTATGCAGTCCACACAGACTTATAAAGTTGACAGGTGCCTTTTACCTGCTCAAACATAGAACAGAGAATCATCATTAGCTGATTTGTACACACTGCACATTCCATACTTATGTTAATGCAGATAGATATATGTTACCTTTAAAAGTTTGTATGGTTTTTTTTTTTTCAAAAGGACCAGACACCAATGAAGACAAGTAGTCCAGGTGATCCATTCTCCCAGAATGCCTCTTTTGCAGTTTCTCAAAATTCTTCATCTAAAACAATTTCAAAGCTGCTAGCTGAGATGGTCCAGCCTCACAGACTAAGCTAGCCAGAACTTCAGATAAGCCCTACACACTCCCATTACAGAGACTGAACAACAAATGATAGAGCTAGCTCTCCCAGGACTTGATCATATCTCAATTTTCTCAGAGTCTCCTAAAGATGCTGCCACCCTCAACAGGAAGCGGTCTAGAGAACCTGACGCTCACATTCTCAAGAGGTATGGTGGGTGGTTTTTGGTCATTCAGTGGGTTATGAATGTTTGTCATCATTTAGCAGAGTTGGTTGCAAGTTGTTACCAGTAATGGTAAGGGAAGAAACTGAACAAGGGAGGCTGGAGTCAAGGATCTCTTTCTGAAAAGAAAAAGAGGGATATAGGAATGATAAGATAAAAGGGTAGATTATTGACTCTACTTTTCTCTCTCTTTTTTTTTGGAGCTGAGGATCTGATTCTACTTTTAAACTTAAAAGCAACTATTAACCTCAAATATTTTACATCAGTATGTTTTTTTTTCTGAGATAGGGTTTCTCTGTGTAGTTTTTTGGTGTCTGTCCTGTAGACTAGGCTGGCCTCAAACTCACAGAGATCCCCCTGGCTCTGCCTCTCGAGTACTGGGATTAAAAGCATGCACTACCACCACCCAGCCATCAGTATGGGTTTTTATATATTGTATGTTTCTAATTTTGTTTAAGGTTTTGTACCTATGCAGCTCACTTAACAATATAATAAAGTTCTAGCCCTTGAAAGCTATTATTACAAACTGTTTAGGATAATTAAGAAATGCAGGTTAGTATTTAGTCATCTAACAATCAAACTTGTAGTCACATTAGGTATGTTTTCAAGGTTAAACAGATATATTTTAGATAGATAGATGGTCTTCAAACACTTCAGAGAGCTACAGAATATGGCATTTAAGATGTTTTGACATCTTTTCATGACAGTGAGACATGCCTGCTCCTTGGCAGCACCAACTTACTTCCAAAAAGGATGGTGAGTGTCAAAGAACCTCCATATGGAGTTTGCTTTCAATGTGGCAAAGCTAGCCACTGGGCAAGAAACTGCCCTTGCCTTGACTGCTGACAGTATGCTCTCCAAATTGGACAAACAAGACACAAAAGAAGGTGACTGGCAAACTTTGCCAAGACCAGGTAGGACAGTCCTTCAAAAATTCTTGCTTCACAGAAAAGTCTGTCAGGTATTCTAGGCCTATAGGCCAAAGATGGATGCCCCAATGTTGCAAAGGAACCTTGGGTAACTGTTCAGGCAGCCAGATGTCTCTGTCATTTCTGTAGTTTTGGAAGTTATTTGCTCTGCACTTATTGTTTACTCAGGTAATATTATATCATTCTCGGGTCTTTGATGGAGTTGAAGACTAGATAGTTATAGTTACAGTTTTTCTTGTTACCAAATTCAAAAAAGAAACTCACAAAAGAGATGTAAAGTATATAAGATTGAGAGTCATAGAAGCTTAAGTTGTTTGTCCAAAAAAATGTTTTAAAATCTAAAAAGATATTTTTAGGATAGTTATACAAGTTATCATAAAAAGTAGTTTAGGTATAAAATGTTGGATTCATCAAGACAAAATAGACAATAGAGTATTTTCTCCAAATTTGCCAAGTACTAATGGACTGGACATTGTAAATATAATTCTTACCTGATAATTATTCTTTCTTTTTTTTTTTCTGGAGCTGAGGACCGAACCCAGGGCCTTGTGCTTGCTAGGCAAGCGCTCTACCACTGAACTAAATCCCCAACCCCCTTTTTATGGCTTTTTTTCCTGGTAATTATTCTTATTGTATATAGTTTTACAGTGTTAGAGTTAAAAATCTTTCCTTTTTTATTTAGACAAAAAGCGGGAAATGTTGTGAAATAATCTTTTTGTACGTTGTGAAGATGTGTCTTTGCCAAGATGCCTTCTTATTGGTTTAATAAAGAGCTGATTGGCTAGTAACTAGGCAGGAAGAGGTTAAGCAGGACTTCTGGGGAAAGAGAGGAATTCAGGATGAATTCTAGGCAAGGGAAAGATGCCAGTGAGACGTTAAAGAAGTTGGGCATATGGTACAGAGGAGAGGTAATCAAGCCATGTGGCAGAACTTAGATTAATGAAAATGGTTAATTTAAGTTATAAGAGCTAGTTAGGGAAAAAAAAAACCTATGTTAAGGCCAAGCTTTTATAACTAATAATTAGTCCCCATGTCATTATTTGTGAGCTGTTGGAAAGAAAGTCTGACTACAAGACAGGGAAACCAAAGTCTGCAGTTAGAGCAACTCATGTGATGTTGAGCATGGAACTGATGCAGTGGGACTGGAGAGGGGGAACCCAGGACTAGAGAGTCTTCTGAAGTATGAATAGAAAGATCTGGGGGGTGAGAAAGTCAGAATATTTAAACTTCTATTTGGGGACATTGATAGAATGGTAAGGCCATAAACACAGAGATGATATGTAGAAGGGACACAGATTGTGGGAATAGATTATGAATGGAGGTGGAGAACCACCCCCACATGAGAGCCACATGTTGCATCCTCAAGGGATCTTGAGCTGAGCAGGCAAGAGAAAACATGAGACCAGGAGATGAGGAATGATGAAAGCCTAGTTGAAATGAACACCATGGGCCAGGTATGGTGGTGTACAACTGTAATCCCAGTGTTCTGGCTGGTTTTGTGTCAACTTGACACAAGCTGGAGTCATCAGAGAGGAAGGAGCCTCAGTTGAGGAGATGCCTCCTTGAGATCCAGCTGTAAGGCATTTTCTCATTTAGTGATCAATGGGGTGGGTTCAGTCCATTGTGGATGGTGCCATCCTGGGCTGATTGATGGTCCTGGGTTCTATAAGAAAGCAGGCTGAGCAGGCCATGAGGAGCAAGCCAGTAAGCAGCACCCTGCCATGGCCTCTGCATCAGCTCCTGCCTCCAGGATCCTGCCCTGCCCTGTTTGAATTCCTTTTCTGACTTCCTTTGGTGATGACAGCGATGTGGAAGTGTAAGCTGAATAAACCCTTTCCTCCCCAATTTGCTTTTTGGTCATGGTGTTTTGTGATAGCAATAGAAACCCTAAGACACCTACTTAGGAGGCTGGGGCGATAGCAATAGAAACCCTAAGACACCTACTTAGGAGGCTGGGGCAGGAGGATTGTAAATTCGAGGGATACATGGCAAGACTCTGACTTCCAATAAAATTTAAAAGGAATGTGGTTGGAGACAAAGTTTAGAGGTAGAGTGTGTATTTAGTACTCAGGATGCTCGGGGTTCCATCTCCAACGTTGCCAGAACAAACTAGGCAAACAAAACAAAAACACCAAATCTAAAACAAGCAAACACCCTCAGTCCCTCCCGCACACATGCAAACCTGCAGACTCACTGGGAACGGAGAAGCAGGACCATGGTCATGAACGGGGAAGGGAGTCATTGAGTTAGCTGCTACGGAGAGGGCATCTGGCTAACACTGGATTTTGCAAAAGGAGAAGCTGAGCAAGGACAGGAAGGCAGGCGGTGCTTTCAATGGGGATTTTAGAAAATGGGAGCCAGGGAGCAATGGCTGTGACCCAGGAAGGAGGAAAAGCCAGTGCTAGGTGTTGTGTTGAAACTGTTGTAGGTGATTCCGGTAGAAGCTTTAGACTCTACAAGTTGAGAGAATGTCCTAAGGCATGTCCACACAAAGGATTCTGCTGAAACCATCCACAAATCTGGGTCTGCACTGGCCCGGGAGGACACCAGCAGGTGACAACTCCCCTGTATTTCCTGGCTGTCTTTGTATCACAGCAGGAGGTGGGCAAGCTGTTTGTGTGGGACAAGAACCTGTGGTTGTTCTTGAGGCCATTCTCTTTTGTTCCCGGCTGGCTTCAAACTCACCATGTCACTGAGGATGACTTTGAACTTCTGATCCTTCTGCTGGGAGCACAGATGTGTGCCACCAGTTTCAGCAACGCTAAGGGATCAGCCTCAGGGGTTTCTGCATTCTAGTCAATGAGTTCCACCAACTGAGCTAGAGCCCTTGTGATGGCTAGTTTTTATTTTATTCTATTTAACTTTTAGTATTTTCGAGACAGGATTTCTCTGTGTAGTTTTGGTGCCTGTCCTGGATCTCGCTCTGTAGACCAGGCTGGCCTGGAACTCATAGAGATCCGCCTGGCTCTGCTGGGATTAAAGGCATGCACCACCAACATCCAGCATGATGACTCATTTCACATATCAATTTGGAGAGTTTTTTTTTTTTTTTTTTGAGATTAAGATCTAAGTTGGTGAACTTTAAATAAACACAAATTGTTCTCAGTAATATGATGAGCCTCATGTGGTCAACTGAAAGCCTGAATGAAACAAAAACTCACTCCCTCTAACAAGAAGTGCTGATTGTCTGCCTGCCAGCCTTTAGATGTTATCTGTACCTTTGACTCCCTTGGGTCTTGAGTCTGTAGATCGGCACTGAAGAGTCTGTGGTTGTCAGCGTTCATCATCATGTAAGCCAGTTTCCTCTAACAAATCTCTACAGATTCTCTACAGTCCTGAGGTCCCCAAGAGGTACAGACCTGGAGCAGAATGGGATAGCCAAGGTGCAGGCTTCAGACAGCATGCTGGCAATGCAAGGCCCATCTGAGTTGGAGCAGAATTGGTCACCCAGGTGTGCCTCAACCCAGAAGTGGTTGCTTACAGCAGGGAAATCTACCAGGGATAATAAGACAGGTAGTAAAGAAGGAACAAAGAACTCTCTTCCTTTTCCTTTTCTTTTCTTCTTTTCTTTTTTTCCCCTGAGACAGGGTTTCTCTGTGCAGTTTTGGTGCCTGTCCTGGACTAGCTCTGTAGACCAGGCTGGCCTCGAACTCACAGAGATCCACCTGCCTCTGCCTCCCGAGTGCTGGGATTACAGGCGTGTGCCACCACCGCCCGGCTCCTTTTCCTTTTTTAAGGAAGAATATCTTACGTTGAGTCTGTGAAGAAAGGGGAAGGAAGGGAAGGGATGAAGTTCTCTAAGCAGCAGATAAGGATGGTGTGATGTTTGGTATTGCCAACTTGATATAATCTAGAACCACCTGGGAGACAGGTCTCTGTGGCTGCCCATAAGGGTCCTAAAGTCGGGGATCCTGGATTAAGAGTGGAGAAGAGCAGGGCGCCTGTAATCCCAGCACTCAGGAGGCAGAGGCAGGCGGATCTCTGGGTGTTCAAGGCTACAGCATGAGATCCAGGACAGCCAGGGATACACAGGGAAACCCTGTCTGGAAACAACAGCAACAACAACAAAAAGAATGGAGAAAGAGAGATGAGCACTAGCAAGCTTTCACTGCTCTACTTCCGGCAGAGACATAGTATGACCAGTTGCTTCAAGCCCCCACAACGTGCTTCCTTGTCATGATGGACTGTGGCCTGAATCTGTGAGCTAAATGAACTCTTTCTCCTTGAAGTTACCTTTTGTCAGGGTATTTTATCACAAAAACTAGAAAAAAAACTAAGGCAGATGAGTTTTACAGGCATAGGAAAAATAATTAGGCGTGTTGAGGCCATGTGAATGATACCACAATAAAAAAACATTAAATTTTTTTCTTACACATAACACATGCCTCCCCCCCCCCCCCCACACACACTTTTTCTTTTAGTTTTTAGAGACAAAGTTTCTCTGTGAAATAATCTTGGCTGTCCCGGAACTCACTCTGTAGACCAGGCTGGCCTCAAACTCACAGAGATCTGCCTACCTCTGCCTCCTGAGCGATGGGATTAAAGGTGTGTGCCACCACGGCCTGGCTGGTAGCCTGTGCCTTGAAAATCCCAGCATCCGAGAAGCCAAAGCAGGCGGTGCTCGGTGAGTTTGAAACCAACCTGGTCTACATAGTGAGTTCCAGTCTAGCCTGGGCTACACAGTAAGACCCTGTTAGGAAAAAAAAAAAGTTTTATCAATGGGAGTGAGGTAGAGTCATGAATCTGCCTATATTGTCTGTTGGAAATACGTATGTGGGGCTAGCTAGACACTCAGCGGGTCAAGGTCCTCATAGTGTAAGCCTGGTGACCTGAGTTACCTCTCTCAAACCCTCTTAACGGTAGAAAGAGAGAACTGATTCTACAACGTTGTTCTCTGACCGCCACATGCGTGCCATGGCAGGTGTGTGTGTGTGTGTGTGTGTGTGTGTGTGTGTGTGTGTGTGTGTGTACATGCACTCGAGCAAGCACACACGCGCACAAACACCACTAATAATTAACAACAAAAACCGTAAAGATACATTTGAGGCTGGTGAGATGGCTTAGCAGGTAAAGGCCTAGCCCCAAGCCTCATGACCTGGATGCCATATCCAGAACCCTCATGGTAGAAGGAGAGAACTGACTTCCACAAATCGTCCTCTAACCTCAATATGTGTGCTGTGGTATGTGCACACAATAAATGGGTTAAAATGTAATTTTAAAAAGTAAAAAAAAAAAGTATGTGAAGATAATTTGGACAGTTGCTGATAAATTTCAAAAAAGTTAAGACTCAATATAGAAATTGTAAATTTTATTTATTCCTATGGTAGACTCATATGCGATATCTGTTTCCTTTTTAAAAATGTGTTACATTGTTTGTGTTTGTGTGTGCATGTATGTGTGTATCCATGTGCCTTGGTGTGTGTATAGACGTCAGAGGACCACTTCAGGGAGTTGGCTCTCTCACCATGTGGGTCTTGGGGTTTGAACTCGGGTTGTCAGGTTTGGCGGCAAGCACCTTTACACACTGTACTGTCATGTCTAGTTTCCCTTTTTTAAAACCAAAAGGCAGGGGTTGGGAAGACAGCTCGGTGGGTGTGATGGTTAGCTTACCAGCTTGTCACACCTAGAATCACCCGGAAGGAGAATGACGACGATAGACTGTCAGTTGGGTTGACCTGTGGGCACGTCGGCTGTGGCAGATTGTCTCCGTTGCCTTACTTGATATGGGAAGACCCAACCCCCTGTATGGGCAGTACCGTTCCTTAGACTGGGGGTCCTGAACCAGATAAGACATAGTGCTGAGCACAAGCAAGCAAGCCAGTGGGCATGCATGAATTTCCCTCCGCGGTTAACTGTGGGTAGGCTGTGACTGTCCACTTCAAGCTCCCGCTGCTCTGACGTCTCTGCTGTGATGGATGGTGACTCGGAACTGTGAGTGGAAATGAACTCTTCTCCCCTAAATTGCCTTTGTCTGGGTATTTTATCACAGCCCCAGAAAGGAAACGCGGGCAGTGGGTAAAGAGCTTGCCACACAATTGTGAGGATTAGAATCTCGATCCCCAGACCCCCAAAGAAATGTAACCTGTCTGTAGTTCCAGCCCTCAGGAGGCAGAGACACTGTATTCACTGAGCAAGTGAATTTAACTAGACTAGCTGAATCTGAGAGGTACAGGTTCTGAGAGACTCTGCCTCAGTACACGAAGTGGAGAGCCATCAAGGAAGACAGCCAACATCAACTTTGCACCTTCACGTGCAGACGTATGTGAACACACATATACATACCCACATCATACGCAGGCAAAAAGTATAACAGAATTACAATGATTAATTATATTACAATTGCAATAGTAATATAACTAATATTATATTATGCATGCTATTAATAAAATTACAATGACTAATCCAATACTTTTCCTCTATCATGCATCCATTTATTGATCTATTCATATACATATTTGGCATCATATATATATGAAGTCAATAAATTTTATTTTACAATCTGCATTTCCTTTCGTGTGTGTGTGTGTGTGTGTGTGTGTGTGTGTGTGTGTGTGTGTGATGGAGACGGCGATGCCTGTGCCAAGGTTTGTGTGTAGGTCTGAAGACAACCTTGGCTGTCTCCTAGCCTTCCTCCTGGAGATAGCCCCTCTGTGCCCTTCCTGACTATATCAGGTTATCTGGGCTGTGAGCTTTTAGGGACTCTCCTATCGGAACCATCTTCCCTCTTGCCTTGGGCACACCAGGATTGCAGAGGCAAGCTCCCTACCCTGCCCTGTGTGGGTGCTGAGGATTTGAACTCGGTCCTCACATTTGCACAGCAGGTGCTTTACCCTCCGAGCCATATCCTCCGCTCATTCCCTTTGGTTTGCTGCTTTCTCTTGACAGGGTCTCACTATTAGCCCTGGCTTGGCCGTGGAGTGTTGGGATTAAGGGCTTGCATCACCACACTCGACCCTGCATGTCTCTTATGACCATTGCTTATTACGGTTTTTATCACAGCTAATACTGAAATTTTTTTTTTTTTTTTTTTTTTTTTTTTTTTGGTTTTTCGAGACAGGGTTTCTCTGTGTAGCTTTGCGCCTTTCCTGGAACTCACTTGGTAGCCCAGACTGGCCTCGAACTCACAGAGATCCGCCTGGCTCTACCTCCCGAATGCTGGGATTAAAGGCGTGCGCCACCACCGCCCGACTGAAAAAAATTTCTTATAGAGAAAAGTTTTATTAGTATGATGATAATGATGATTATTATGGTTTTTTGAAACAAGGTTTCTCTGTGTACCTTTGACTGTCCTGGATCTCGCTCTGTAGACCAGGCTGGCCTTGAACTCAGATCTGCCTGGCTCTGCCTCCTGAGTGCTGGAATTAAAAGTGCGCGCCGGGCGGTGGTGGCGCACGCCTTTAATCCCAGCACTCGGGAGGCAGAAGCAGGCGGATCTCTCTGAGTTCGAGGCCAGCCTGGCCAGCCTGGGCTACCAAGTGAGTCCCAGGAAAGGCGCAAAGCTACACAGAGAAACCCTGTCTCGAAAAACAAAAAACAAAAAAAAAAAAAAAAAAAAGTGTGCACCATTACTGCCCAGCTTTGAGAAGAAGCTTTTGGTTTTGTTTTTTTGAGACAGGGTTTCTCTGTGTAGTCCTGGCTGTCCTGGAACTCGCTTTGTAGACCAGGCTGGACTCGAACTCACAGAGATCTGCCTGCCTCTGCCTCCCAAGTGCTGGAATTAAAGGCGTGCGCCACCAAGCCGGTTCTGTTTTTTCTTTCTTAACAGAATCTTGCTATGTAGCCAGAAATGGCCTCCAACTGGTAATACTCTTACCTCAGTCTCCTAAGAACTGAGATTTCAGGCCAGAAATGAGGTCCACCTACCATTTATTAACTAAGAGGATAAAAGCAAGTCAAGAAAAAACATGTCAGGGCTGGAGAGATGGCTCAGTGGTTAAGAGCACTGGCTATCCTGCCAGAGGTCCTGAGTTCAATTCCCAGAAACCACATGGTGGCTCACAATCACCTATATTGGGATGTGATGCCCTCTTCTGGCCTGCAGGAATACAAGCAGGCAGAGCACTCACTAAAAAAAAAAAAAAAAAAAAAAAAAAAAAAAGAATAAAATTTAAAGCTGGGCGATGGTAGCACTTGCCTTTAATCCCAGCACTTGGGAAGCAGAAGCAGGCGGATCTCAGTGAGTTCAAAGCCAGCCTGGTCTACAAAGCAAGTTCCAGGACAGCCAGGACTGTTACACAGAGAAACACTACCTTGAAAAATCCAAAAGAAAGAAAAAAGAAAAAGTATGTTTACCATAGCCTCGTGCACATAAAGATGTCTGTATACAAGCATATGCTAAATGGATAAAAAAAAAACCTGGACTGTCAGAGTTAACCACATATTTTGTCTGAATTGAATCATTTAGAAAAAGAATGCATTTTGTGTAATTAAAAAAAAAGCTAAATTCCACCTCCAAGTCTGTCGAATAATACCAATCGGAATACAGAGCAAAAACTAGTAATGGCATCGTGAGTTTATAGTTCCAGCACTTGGGAGTGGATAAGGCGGAGTTCCAAGACAGCCTGTACTACAGGAGACTGACTCTAGAACAAACGGACTGAACAGCACAAGGCAGAAAATCGAGCCAGTCACAAGGGAACTCGTTCAGGTGTGCGTGCTAGGGGCCAGGGGAGTTGAGAGCCACAAGGTGGCCGGAGAAATTCGCCAAGTGCGAGGAAGGGCAGCTGGGCTTTGTGGTCGCCAGGGGGCAGTAGTGTAGGACAACCTAAACTTAGCTACCAGCCCTGGGCCTCTAAAGCCAGGCAGGACAAGTCAGAGGTCATATGTTCCATCCCTCTGCCTGAGCTTAGGCAGACCGGAGAGTTTGCAGTAGAGGATGCCCTAATCCGAAAGTTTGTGTCCTTCTGAGCAATCTTTGACATTAATACCTCACTTGTGCCAAACTGTTCTCTCTTCTGCCTCCTTTCTTTTGCAACACTCCAGTGGGGAAATTGAGTCACTGGGAGGAGAGGGGAAAGAGAGCCCAAGTCAACCCTCCCTGCCTCCCAGACGAGGGAAAGGGGAGGGTTCTCCAGGAAAACAAAGCGGGGTGGGTGGGGAGGCGGTTGGCTGGGCAGAAGCTGAGCCAGACACATGGAGAAACACTGCCCAGGATCAAAGGAAATATGACATTTGAAAAGAATGTGCGCGTCTGCTTGTGCCGCTGAGCGGGGGGTATGAGGGAGCAGGGCCCGGGCTGAATTTCCGGGTCTGTCCTCCACGGCTTCCCCCCTCCGTCCCCCCTCCTCTTAGGTGCAGGGTAGCAGTAGATGATCTCGAGGTGCTCCTCGCCCGTGGGTTTCTCCAGTTCGAGGTGAAGCAGGACAGGAATGTAACCTGAGAAGAACCGAAGGGAAGAAGGGCGGGCGGGCGGGGGTGGTGGTGGTGGTGGTGGTGGTGGAATCAAACCAGGCAGTCTCCCTGCTCGGCCTCGGAACATTCTTCCCTCCCGCCCGCCAAGCCTCTCCTCCCTGCCCCTCCCGCCCCGCGGCCCTGGGCTTGCAGCCGGGGCAGCGCCGCACGTCATTGGGGTCCCCCGGGGCTGGGGGGGGTCCCCAGGACGGGCTCGAGGGAGGCCTGAGAGGAGGAGGGGGGCGCCGCCTCCGCCGCCAAGGAGCTGGGGCCCGTCAGGCCAGCCCCCCTTCCCTCTGCCCTGCAGAGCCTGTTTCTCATTAGAGTAATGGGCGCGGTCCCCGCCCGGCTCCCGAGTGTTTGTAAACGTCTGACCCGAGGGCCGGTGCTTAACCCTTTCGGTGCTGGCCTCGGGCTGCTGCTGCTGCTGCTGCTGCTGCTGCTGCTGCTGCTGCTGCTGCTGCTGCTGCTGCTGCTGCTGCTGCTGCTGGGGGCGCAGCCCAGAGCCTGCGGGCTTTAGAGATGAGAGATCCGTGAGGCTTCTTGGGGGGAAGTTTGGAAGCAAATGGTTAGCGTGCGGGGGGGAGAAGGGTGACTGCTCCCCCGCCCCGCAGCACCTGCCATCCAAAGAGAGCATCTCCCGTCCCACTTCTTCCTCTTCCAACTGGGACCCTTTTTGCTTGCCCTTCCTAGAAACTCCAGTCCGGGTCTTCCTCCCCTGCCCAGGTGACAGGTGTCCAGCCCCGGGGCCTACATTTTCAGCTTCGGGCCCCTTCTAAACCTGGCCAGGAATTTAGGAGAGCCGGGAGGGGACTGCCCTTGGACGACAGAGTCACTCTAGTCTGCAGCTCTTGGGCGGGAGGAGGGAGCCGACTTCCTCCGTGGAGGCTAATTAATGGCCTATCTAGGTGGCTAGGACAAGGGTGTCGGCAAAGCCCGGCCTGGATCTCCGCCCAGAAGGGGCTGCGGGCCTTCAAAGGCTTCCTGGGGTTAGAAGGGTCTGAGAGACTCTCGGGACAGCTAAAAGTTCTGCATCTTCAGGGAATGGGAGGAGGGGCCGGTGGAGGTGACGGTGAAGGAGTGCCAGAGCTCCCTGAAGGCCCAGGTAGAGTGGTCTCAGCGAGGGTGGAGGAAGGAACGGCCTCCTGTCCAGAACAGCTCCGAGCCTCTCTCAATCCCGGAACTGCCGTCTACTCAGACTTGGATGGGAGGCGCAGAAGCGGTGGCCTTTCCAGGGAGATGCTAGCTACACTACTCTGCAGATCGCAGGGAAGGCTGTACTGTGGGCCCGCCACACTGGGGGCCCAGATTATGGCCTCTTTAAGGCGGCTCGGATTCCCCCCACCTCCCTCCCTCAGCGGAGACGAAATGGGCTGAGGTTTGGGCTCCCAGTAAGAAGTGATTGTCACAACCGCGAGCCAATAGGTACCATTAAGGTCCTATAACGTTTCAAGGGACCATTTTCCAATTCATTTTTTTTTTCCTCCCTCTTTGAAGGGGGTGGGACTGGAGAGATGACTGAGGGAGGGAGCGAGAGTGGGGGAGGACTAGGGGCGCGTGGTTTTCCCATCTCATCCCTGGAGGAGGGGCCGGAGCATCCCGGGTAGCCAATCAGGGACAGGCTAGGGGGGGGGGGCCCGCTTTGAAGAAGTTTGGGGGAAAAAAAGTTTGGAAAAGTTTCTATAATAACGAGGGGGCGTCGGGAGGGAGGCGGCAGCGACAGAAGAGGGGGCGTCCCAGGGAAAGGGAGGGAGGGAGCCACCCGCGCGTGAAGCTACAGCAGCGTCCTGAGCCTCCCCCTCCCACCCAGGCGGGACCTGGGGGCTCCGGCCGGATCCATGGGGGCGGCAAGCTGCGAGGATGAGGAGCTGGAATTTAAGCTGGTGTTCGGGGAGGAAAAGGAGGCCCCCCCGCTGGGCGCGGGGGGCCCTGGGGAAGGTTAGTGTGGGGCTGGGAAGGGGTCTTTTGGCCAGTGATTAAAGGGCAGGGGAGGTCCGAGTCAGGACCCTTTGGAGGCTGCGAGCCTGGGGTGGGGGTGGAGGTGGGTCAGAGGTTGAGGGGAGCTGGAGGACTCCACCACCGAGGCTGGGGAAGTGAGGCTGGGGGCCACGGCACCACTTTTTCCTTTTTAGGTCGTGACTGGGGTGGGAGTGGGGGTGTTGTTGGCTACGCGCCGCCTCCTGGCTAGGCCGATTGTCTCTGTGATGGGGGGCGGAAGGGAACCTCGGCCCCCAAGGGCCCGGGGCGCCGGCTTGGGGAGGGGAGGGTTGGTTCTGGAGTTTGAGGCTTTCGGACCTAGGCCTGGTCCTGCAGACGTGACGCCTGGGGCTGGGGGGCTCTTTCGGGCAGCGCAGGGGCACCCCTCTCCCTCCCCCTGTCTAGCCGCAATGAGAGGCAGATGGCGGGGATCGAGCCGGGGGCGGCGGCCGCTCGCACGGAATCCGCGCTGCCCGCTGCCCCCCGCCCCCCCCCTGCCCCCCTCCCCCGTTGGCTGGGCCCCGCACGCATCACCCTCCGGCTGCACCTCCGCCCCCTTTTGGGGGGGGGCGAGGGAGGAGCCACCTCCCCTCGTCACCACAGACATGCCCCCATCCTTCCCACCCCCAGGCCACGGTTGCGATGGTAACTGGGGTTTCTGCCAGCACCATTTGGGGGTTTGGGAACCGTTGCTAATTAGGTTCATGTGTGAGTCGCCCCCGGCCCAGCCCAGAGCCTGGGCAAACACACCTCCAGGCCGGTCTCTAGCGCTCCGCCGCCCAAGGTCCTCACCTTAAGTCCCACCTTCTCTGGTACCCTAGGTCCCAGGACCAGGGGTTCAGAACATGGGGTTCTGGCATGCCTGTATCTAGTTTCTGTCTTCTGATGTTCCACTTTGCTTTCGTCCTGAGACTAGGAGACCCCTCCTAGCTGAGCATCTCAGGCTTTGGGAGCTGACCATCCGAGGAACCTAGACGTCTCACCAGCTTCTCTCTCCCTCTCTCCCTTTACTCTCCCCGCCTTTTTGACAGAGCTGGACTCAGAGGATGCCCCTTCATGCTGTCGCTTGGGCCTGGGGGAACCCCTTCCTTATGGTGCTGCCCCTATTGGTATTCCCCGACCCCCACCCCCTCGGCCGGGCATGCACTCACCACCACCCCGTCCCGCCCCTTCACCTGGCACCTGGGAGAGCCAACCGGCTCGGTCGGTGAGGCTGGGGGGCCCAGGAGGGAGTGCGGGGGGTGCTGGGGGTGGTCGTGTTCTTGAGTGTCCCAGCATCCGGATCACATCCATCTCTCCCACGCCTGACCCACCGACCTCGCTAGAGGACACTCCTGAAACCTGGGGGGACGGCTCTCCTAGAGATTACCCCCCACCAGAAGGCTTTGGGGGCTACCGAGAGGCAGGAGGCCAGGGCGGAGGGGCCTTCTTCAGCCCGAGCCCTGGCAGCAGCAGCCTGTCTTCGTGGAGTTTCTTCTCTGATGCCTCGGATGAGGCCGCCCTGTATGCAGCGTGCGATGAGGTGGAGTCAGAACTTAATGAGGCGGCTTCCCGCTTTGGCTTGAGCTCTCCGCTGCCTTCGCCCCGGGCTTCTCCTAGGCCGTGGACCCCGGAGGATCCGTGGAGCCTTTACGGTCCAAGCTCCGGAGGCCGAGCGCCGGAGGATAGCTGGCTACTCCTCAGCGCTCCCGGGCCCATCCCAGCCTCCCCTCGGCCTGCTTCACCTTGCGGCAAGAGGCGCTACTCCAGTTCTGGAACCCCATCTTCCGCCTCCCCGGCTCTGTCCCGCCGGGGCAGCCTTGGGGAAGAGGGTCCAGAGCCACCTCCACCACCCCCATTGCCTCTAGTCAGGGACCCTAGTTCCCCTGGCCCTTTTGACTATGTGGGAGCTCCAACCACAGAGAGCATCCCTCAGAAAACCCGGAGGACTTCGAGCGAGCAGGCAGTGGCCCTGCCTCGGTCTGAGGAGCCTGCCCCGTGCAATGGGAAGCTGCCTTCCGGAACAGATGAGGCTGTGGCTGCTCCAGGGGGTCTTCGGAAAGAGGTGGCTGGCATGGACTATCTCGCAGTGCCTTCTCCCCTTGCTTGGTCCAAGGCCCGGATTGGGGGACACAGCCCCATCTTCAGGTGAGGGCCAGATCTGGGACCTCTGTGCTCTTCAACCCCCGTTCTGCAGGGAGCAGAAAGGTCAAAGGAAGGATGAGTTTAAAGACAGGTTCAGCTTCCAGGTGTTCTCCACTTCTCCTAAGAGTTATTGCAAGAGGGCCCCAGTTACCTAATTGGTTTTAAGGCCATTAAGTTTGAAGAAAAAAGAAAAAGCCAGCAATGGACTGAGCTGTAGATGGCTGCTTCCTGTGGATGTATTAGAAAAGGCTCTTCATCCCCACCTGTCAGTCTTCTGAGAGGAACAGTTAGGTGAGATGGAGTTCCTGTAGGGTTTCTCACACTTCCTGATCAGCCCTGGCTCGGACAGGTTGATCTTAGCTTCTGGCTGTTTAGACCGAACAGATAGAAGAGCCCTGTGTCCCATTACAAGAAGCCCTCCTCTAACCCTTAATTTCTAAGTCCATGGCTTAAGAGCATCACTTTGAGTCTGAATAAAGTTACATGTATTTGCAAGTCAAAGAATTTATATTGAAACTTGCATTTCTATCCCTTCTACTCTAAAAGAGTTATGTCCATTTCCATAGTCCTAAGCCTTGAGCTGTCAGACTGAGGTGGCTCCATCCTGAAAAGTTTCTAGGGGGAAGCTGGAGCCCCTGGGATTCCCATAGACCAACATTTCTCAACCTTGGTAGACTACTGTTTTGAGTTGGGCAGTTTGGAGTGCAGGGCTGTCCTGGACACGGTCTAATGGTGAGCATCCTCCCAGGCCTATTCATTAGACACTAGTACCACCTTTTGCATTAGTTATGGCCATTAAAAGACTGCCAAATATCCGGGGGCGGGGGAGGTGGGCAGGAAATTACCAGTTGAGATTTAGCAGCAGAGTATCTGTAAGCACAATTCCAGAAAAGCAGTCCTTACCCCTTACAACTTTTCCTGCTTAGCCCCAGCTAGCGGGAAGGATTTGGCCTGGCAGCAGAGAAGCCAGCCCTAGGTTCTGCTCTAGGCTTCTGCCCTCAGTCTCTGTTTTTCTAATGCTTTTTCTGGTCTAAAGGGGCACTTCTGTGCTGTACCTGCCCTTCTAGGTCGGAGGGGCAGTACAGCCTTTGGGTTCCTCTGTTTCTTGGTAAAGCCTGCAAAGCCTTTATCCAGAACCGGGAGAAAGGAGTCTCAGGGCTATCACCATCTTCCACACCCCCATCTTCAAAGGACTCTCTTCCCTATCAGCACCCCTGTTTCTGAGCTTTTGGAATTTACTTTTGCTGTGGTTTTTTTAATCTCTCCCATACCCCTACTGCCCCCTCCCCCACAAACCCGGTGTGATTGTGATGGGTCTGAGGTTCCAGACGACCACGCTCTCGCTCTCGTCTTCTACCCAGGACCTCTGCCCTACCTCCCCTGGACTGGCCTTTGCCCAGCCAGTATGAGCAGCTGGAGTTGAGGATTGAGGTGCAGCCCAGAGCTCACCACCGAGCCCACTACGAGACCGAGGGCAGCCGAGGAGCTGTCAAAGCTGCTCCTGGAGGTCACCCTGTGGTCAAGGTAAGGGGCAGAAGGCAGGCCCGGTGTTTCTTTCTCTCCTCCCATCCCAGATTCCTGCAAAGGAGCTTCAGCTGTGCACAGACTCATGGCACTGCCCTTTCCCACACTCTGTCTCAGCTGTGACCCTGCAGGCAGCCTAGGGGAGGGGCTGGAACTGAGGAAGGAAGGGTACACAGCAAGGACCCGGATATACTTTCTACTCTTCTTTTCTGTTCTCCTGCACCCCCACCCTTCCCGACTCATCCCGTGGGACATCGGCCTCATGTCTACTTTGGAAAATGGTGACTTGCCAGATGTGGGGGAGGGTTTCAGCTGAGGCCAAAGGTTACTGGGAGTTAGGTTTTTCCTCTATATTGAGTTGGGCTAGTCTTTCTTGGAAGCTCTTCCTCCTTTGCCCAGCCCAGTTTGGGCCTTCCAAGAATAACACTGTGAACTTCAGACCACATTTTCTCTACGACTGATGCCCAGTTTCCCACAGGGAATTCCGTACAGGATATTCTTTATCTTTCACCATTCCCATCCTTGGACGGAAAATCCAAGGATGGATAAAGGGCAAAAGACACTGGGGCTTTCAAATAGGTGGCCTCTGTCTCCCTCTGTCAGCTCCTAGGCTACAGTGAGAAGCCACTGACTCTGCAGATGTTCATTGGCACTGCAGATGAAAGGAGCCTGCGGCCACATGCCTTCTACCAGGTGCACCGCATTACCGGCAAGATGGTGGCCACGGCCAGCTACGAAGCTGTAGTCAGTGGTACCAAAGTGTTGGAGATGACCTTGCTCCCAGAGAACAACATGGCTGCCAAGTAAGTCCCTAGCCAGCTTTCCCTCAGCCTGCAGTGTTTAGGACCAGAGAGGCCCCCTTTTTCTTTTTCCTAGAAAAGCCAGACATTATCACTCCAAGTCAGTTTCCAGCCTTCTAGGTAAGTGTTTTGTGTAGGAAGTTTTTCTCTGTCCGGCAAACCAGCTTGCAAATAACAACACAGAGACTTCTTATTAATTATGAAGGCTTGGCTATAGCTTAGGCTTGTTCCTAACTAGACCTTGTAACTTAAATTAACCCATTTATATTAATCTACATTCTATCCCATGGCGTTACCTTTCTTCCATCTTGCATCTCCTATTTCCTCTCCATGTCTGACGCCATGATTCCTTCTCCTCTTCTTCTCTCTCTGCCTGTAAGTCCCACCTATTGTCGCTGCCTAGCTATTGGCCATTCAACTTTTTTTTTTTTTTTTGGTTTTTCGAGACAAGGTTTCTCTGTGTAGCTTTGTGCCTCTCCTGGAACTCACTTGGTAGCCCAGGCTGGCCTCGAACTCACAGAGATCAGCCTGGCTCTGCCTCCCGAGTGCTGGGATTAAAGGCGTGCGCCACCACCGCCTGGCCCATTCAACTTTTTAGCACACCAATCACGGCAACATATTTTCACACTGGGTATAAATATCCCCCTTTTTGTCTAAATAAAAAGGAAAGATTTTAACTCTGACATAGTAAAACTATATACAATAAGAACAATTATCAAGTAAGGATTACATTCACAATATCCAGTCCATTTGTATTTGGCAAATTTGGAGAAAGTACTGTATTATCTATCCTGTCCTAGTGAATTCAAGTTTTATACCTAAACCATTTTCTATCCTAACTTGTATTACCATCCTAAAAATCTTTTTAGACCTAAAAACATCTTCTTAAACAATGTAAGTATATTTCTCAACCTTATAAACTTTACATTTTTTTTTTCTGAATTTGGTAACAAGGAAAACTGTAACTATAACTATCTAGTCTTCAACCCCATCAAAAACCTGAGAAGGATATAATATTACCTGAGTAGATAGGAGGTATAGAGCAAACAACTTCCAAAACTATAGAAATGACAGAGGCAGCTGACTGCCTGGACAGTCACCCAAGGTTCCTTTGCAACATTGGGGCATCCATCTTTGGCCTACAGGCCTAGAATATCTGACAGACCTTTTTGTGAAGCAGGAATTTTGAAGAACTGTCCTGCCATGTCTTGGCAAAGTTTGGCACTTTCTTTTGTGTCTTGTTTGTCCAATTTGGACAGCAGACTGTCAGCAGTCAAGGCAAGGGCAGTTTCTTGCCCAGTGGCTAGCTTTGCCACATTGAAAGCAAACTCCATATGGAGGTTCTTTGATGCCCACCATCCTTTTTGGAAGTAAGTTGGTACTGCCAGGAGAAGATATGTCTCACTGTCATGAAAAGATGTCAAAACATCTCAAATGCCATATTCTGTAGCTCTTTGAAGTGATTGAAGACCATCTATCTAAAATATATCTGTTTAACCTTGAAAACATACCTAATGTGACTACAGGTTTGATTGTTATAGATGGCTAACTACTAGCATGTCTTTCTTTATTATCCTAAATAGTTTTCAAGGACTAAAACTTTATATTACATTTTAAAATGAGGTGCATAGGTAAAATACCTTAAACAAGAGTAGAAACATGTACAATATAAAAAAACCCTTAAATTTGTATTAATATAAAAAAACCCATACCAATGTAAAATAATTGAGACTAGTGATTATTCAAAAGTAGACTCAACAATCCACTCTTTTAGTCTATCATTTCTGTACTATATCCACCCCCCCCTTTTCCTTTCAGAAAGAGATCCCTGAATCTAATCTCCTTGGTTCATTTTTTTTCCTGACCATGATCATCAATACCTTGTAACCAACTCCCCTAAATGTTTGATGATAAACATCGGTAATCCACTGAATGACCAAAAACCATCAACCCCACCTCTTGGGAATGTGGGTGTTGTGTTCTCTAGACTGCTTCCTGTTGTCTAGGAGCAACAGTATCTTTGCGGGGGACCCTGAGAAAATTAGGATAATGGTCAAGTCTTGGGAGAGCTAGCTGTATTATTTTTTTGTTTAGTCTCTGTGTGATGGGAAAGTATAGAGCTTATCTGAAATCTTGGCTGGATAGTCTGTGAAGCCTTATGTGGGTCCACGTATATCCACATAAGGATATACGTGGACCCACATTGGGCTCCATACGTAGCAGTCTTTCTTGTCAGACTGTCTGTGAATCATCAGCCTGCAAATAATGATCTGGAGACTTTTTATTAATTACGAACACTTGGCCTATAGCTTAGGCTTGTTCCTAACTAGACCTTTTAACTTAAATTAACCCATTTGTATTCATCTGTCATGTGGCCTTACCTCTCTTCCACCTTGCATCTCCTCTCCATGTCTCCTGGCATCTCTCACCTGCATCAATTCCTCCTCTCTTCCTTTCTTCTTGCCCAGAAGTCCTACCTATCTCTCCTGCTTATCTATTGGACATTCAGCCTTTTATTACACCAATCACAGCAACGCATCTTCACACAGTGTACAAAGAGTCTGTGACAGTTTTGTACCATTGATCTATATCCTCAACTCTCTCCTCCTTCCTAAAGTCCTGGGAGTTGAACCTAGGGCTTTATATATGCTAGGCAAGTGCTCTGCCACTAAACCTCATCCCCAGCCAGTTTCTGGCCTTAAGAAAGTATTTTTTGAGTCTGGGGAGCTTTCTGCGGAGGCCATCTCTAGATTAGAAAACAGTCTCCCTAAGCACCTTAGACAGTCTCGTGGCTTGGACTGAGGGCCCCTTGGGGCTTCCCCTCTAGAAAATGCATCTCTGTCGCACTGCTGGCTAGGAAGTCTTCCCATCTCTCCTTTGCCTTTCAGCATCGACTGTGCTGGAATCCTGAAGCTTCGGAATTCAGACATTGAGCTCCGGAAGGGTGAGACAGACATCGGGCGCAAAAACACACGTGTGCGGCTGGTGTTCCGTGTCCACGTGCCTCAGGGCGGCGGGAAGGTCGTCTCTGTGCAGGCAGCCTCCGTGCCCATCGAGTGCTGTGAGCAAACAGGCCCTGGCCAGTTCTCTGTGTCTTGCCGCTCTTTTGTCTGTCTGTTTACCCGTTTCCTCTACACAGTGCCCCGTGCCCTGTGTGTCATGGGTAGCCCTGTAGCGGACTCAGCTCTTGTTCTCCCGTCCTGAGGGAGAGGTGAAGGTGGTGTTTGAGTTTGCCCCTGCTACAGACTCTGTCTCAGGGATGGTCCAGGTGCACCTGTCTGCGCTGTCTCTGCTTCAGGAGTGGTCCTTCCATAGTCTGTGTGGTTTCCTGGTTACTGTTAGTTATCTTTTGTATTTGCCTCTGGAAAGAGGGCTCCCCTAGTGGTGGAGACGGTTGTCCTTTCTGCACCCAGCCCAGCCAGGCTTCTTTATTATCCTACCTTGCAGCCCAGCGCTCAGCCCAGGAGCTGCCCCAGGTGGAGGCCTACAGCCCCAGCGCCTGCTCAGTGAGAGGAGGGGAGGAGCTAGTGTTGACTGGTTCCAACTTCCTGCCAGACTCAAAAGTGGTGTTCATTGAAAGGGGCCCTGGTGAGTACCCCCTGGGGAGAGGAGAGAAGCAGCGCTCACAACCAGCAGGGGAGACTCTGGCACTGTCACACCGCCACCAAGCCGAGCGGCAGTCTCTTTATCTGCCTCCCCTCATGGCGTACAATCAGTTTCTCATGGAAGTGGCCACAACCGAAAATACCAAGGATAGTGAGCAAAACCAAGAAATACACATCCTGCTCAGTAAAGCATTAGAGAGGAACTGGCTTTGAGACGTTCACCCTCATGGAAAAAGTATATGAAGTGAAGAGGGCATGCACAGCTGTCATAGGTTCTCCTGGGCCTGTCCTGAGTTGTGAGATAAAAGTACAGCTGTGATTATAAGAGCCTATGGGGCGCCCCAAGATGGAGCTGTAGGGGTGCAGAAATGGGAGATAGGATTCAGGGTGCAGCCACCAACCTGTGGGCTTCCCCTTCCTTCAACTGTTCTCACGGATGGCCCAGCCCCGAGACCTACATTTAGCTCTTGGGGTCTACATCATTAGTCTTGGTATAGTGCCTCCCTTCAAGATGGGACCTATTCCTACCCCACTGTCCATCTTGTGAGTACCATAGGAGGGGATGTCTGAGGTGGGAGGGCTCCAGGGCTGCTTCTAACATGAACTCTCTCTGGGTCCCTGCCATTTCCCTTGACCTTTGTTTACCATTTGTCCTCATTGGGGGCAGTTTTCATCCCGTCTTTTTCATCGGGTAAACATCTGGCATGCTCTGTGTCAGACCTGCTAAGGATCTTTTGAATCTGGTGTTGACTCCAGCAGGAGGGGAAAGGGTAGGGGACTGGGCCAGGGGGTGGACCCTAGACCAAGGTGGAGCTCTTTTTCTCCTGCGCAGATGGAAAACTTCAGTGGGAAGAGGAGGCTGTGGTGAACCGGCTGCAGAGCAGTGAGGTAGGTGCCAGTGTCCCTGGGGTCCCCAACCTGGCTGTGGGGGGAGGGGTGGAAGAGTAAGGAGTTCTCAAGAGGGCCCCCTTAGAGCCAGGTGGATCTCTGTGAGTTCCAGGCCATCGTGGTCTGCAGAGAGAGTTCCAGGACAGTATCTCCAAAACAAAACAAAACAAAACAACAAGGTCTTTGCCTGGGTGGTGGTGGCGAGGCGCCTTTAATCCCAGCACTCCAGAGGCAGAGGCAGGGGGATCTCTGAGTTTGAGGCTAGCCTGGTCTACAGAACGAGTTCCAGGACATCCGAGGCTGTCCTGTCTCAAAAAACAGAAAGAAAAGAAAAGAAAAGAAAAGAAAGAAAGGAAGAAAGAAAGAGAAAAGAAAAAGAAAAAGAAATAAAAGAGAGCCCCTTACTTATGGGTTTGGATTCCAGAGTAACTTTTTCTGGCCTGAAGGATCTAGGTGCTCTAGTAGAGAGAGAGCTTCCTCTCCAGGGAACGGATTTGCTCCTCAGCCACAGAACTAGGAGATAAGAGTTGGTTGGGTACATGGAAGGGTTGGGCTGATAGAGGATCTCTAAGGACTTGTGTCTCATCCTCTGTTCTCACCAGGTGACGCTGACGCTGACTGTCCCCGAGTATAGCAACAAGCGGGTATCCCGACCAGTCCAGGTCTACTTTTACGTCTCCAACGGGCGGAGAAAGCGCAGTCCCACCCAAAGTTTCAAGTTCCTACCTGGTGCGCTCTAAGACTGCCTGTGGTGGGGGCAGAAGGGGGGCCCCGTGTGAGGGGATAAGGGGTGGACGAACCCTCGGAAGGGAAGGAGGTTGGAAGGTGTACTGGTGGAATGGCCAGAACCTCACCAGCCTCCTCTTGCCTCATCTTCCCAGTGGTCTTCAAGGAGGAGCCCTTACCAGACTCATCTCTCCGGGGCTTCCCTTCCACATCGGGTCCCCCCTTTGGCACTGACATGGACTTCTCACCACCCAGGCCCCCTTACCCCTCCTATCCCCATGAAGACCCTGCTTATGAGACTCCTTATCTGTCAGAAAGCTTTGGCTATAGCACACCCGCTCTCTACCCCAAGACGGGGCCCCCACCATCCTATAGACCTGGCCTGCGGATGTTCCCTGAGACTGGAGGAACCACAGGTTGTGCCCGCCCACCCGCAGTCTCCTTCCTTCCCCGCCCCTTTCCTGGTGACCCGTATGGAGGACAGGGCTCCTCTTTTGCCCTGGGGCTTCCGTTCTCCCCTCCGGCCCCCTTTAGACCTCCATTACCTTCCTCCCCACCACTTGAAGACCCCTTCAACCCCCAGAATGCTGTCCACCCCCTGCCTGCCGAGGGCTACAATGAGGTGGGGCCAGGCTATACCCCTGGGGAGGGGGCTTCGGAGCAGGAGAAATCCAGGGGTGGCTACAGCAGCGGCTTCAGAGACAATGTACCTATCCAGGGTATCACCCTGGAGGAAGGTGGGTGTGGGACTGGGGACTGTGAGTGTGAGTGAGTGCAAGAGATCGATGTGCATGTGTGCTGAGGGCCGGAGCGTGGCTGCTTAGAGACTGGGCATCCTTAGTGTCCCAGGACTAGTCAGACGTCTCCGGAGCAAATTCTTGGTGTATGTGTATGTGTGGCCACCTGAATTCAGCAACTTAATTCTGAAGGGCACGTGGAGTATCTATTCCAGCTTTTTTTCTGTCTCTGCCCTAATCACAAAATTTCAGCCCTAGAAGTATTTCAAGACCATTCCATCTAGTTCCCTGAACTGTAGATTCAAGCACTGAGTTTCAGGGAGGGACAGTGGCTTGTGGAAACCTCACCTTATCTTTCCCTGGAGACTGTAGTCTGCTTTGATGACAAAGACCTCCCTATTTTGTCCCTTCTTTGTCTGGCTGACGACACGTACGTCTGACCTACTGCCATTGGCACAGGCCGAGCTGACGGGAGAATGCTATAAACGATGCAGGGCCGGGAACCCATGTGGATGGAGTTGGACCAAACCTAGTTAGGAGCAGATGTTAAGAGACATTGGGGAAACTGAGGCTTGGCACAAGAGGAATCCAGATATGTCCTAGCTGGAGGCCTGCTTGGAGCTGAAGGGGGGATGGTCTCTGAAAAAGGAAAAGACCCGTCTTAGCCTTGTCTTTCAACTGCTCCTCCTTTACAGTGAGTGAGATCATTGGTCGAGACCTGAGCGGCTTCCCTGCGCGTCCTGGAGAAGAGCCTCCTGCCTGAACCACATGTAGTGGCCCCAGAAGCCCTGCCTCCTTGCCCTCTTAACTGGGGTGCTGGCTCCAGAAGCTTGGGGCCAACTCTAGTTTCTCTTGGCCCAGCTTCTATCTTCCCGTCTCCTCTCCCAGCTGAGGTGTGGCCCCCAGACCTGGTGCTGTCTTGAAAGGGAGTGAGAGTGGGGGGGGGGGGGATGGGGGACAAGGGTGGAGACAGAGGCTGGAGGCCAGAACGGACTGGGATGAAGATGACGTCCAGGCTGTGCAGGCTGTGATGCGGGCAGGCTGGACAGGTTGATGGGTAATAAACTGCTCACTGACCAGCGCGTCGGCCTCCAGAGCTCTTTGGAGAACGGGGTGATGCAAGTTTACTCCAGCTCTGGCCCAAGGAAGCTGAGAAGTGGGGGAGAGATGGGGCAGGGCTTGGGGCAATTCATCTTAAGGGTCTTCCAGATGGGAAGGGATGAGGGTATACCAGGGGCTCCTGAGGCTCCCTGGCTGGAGCTGAGGTTGGCATTCAGGATCTTCACAAACTTCTTTATCCTCCCTGGAGGTTCGGGTTCCTTAGCTTTAGGATGAGGCCTAGGAATCTCTGTGTTCCCAGGCTCCTGTGTCTTGCCATCACCTAGAGGAGTCTGATTTACAGTCAAGGTGGGGAAAGGCCAGTCAAGTTTCTCACTCATTTAGAGAAAGAGGAATGTGAGGTTCAAAGAGAGAAACAGGCTTGCCTGAAATCACAGAGTGTGAGCAGCATGCTTAACGTTACCTTCCTGGACTCCTGCCCCCACTGCACATTTGGACGACATGCTAATCCAGAAGATTCAGGCCCCTGAGGCTCGTTCTTTGAAGTGAGGGAGGGGATGAGGGAGAGTTGGCATGGGCCCACCAATGGAATCTCCTCTCCCTTGAAGATTGTGAAGACAGTCTGGAAATATTTATACTTTAGGAGTAGACTGCAGGAGGCCTAGCAGCCTTCCTAAGAGCTCTGAATTCTTGCAGTGTATACGAGCTCCAGGCTCATCTCGCAGGGTATGTCCACACCGGCCTTCTGCACAGGGACATCCTTTGTCATTACCCGATCAAGGCAGGAAGCTTGCTCTGTTCCTTATCTTGATGGTCTCTGAGACCAAGGTGCAACGAGCCAGGAAGAGGCAGACTCTCTACCTGCTTACCTGGAGCCTGGTTCACAGGTTAGGTATGGAGCACCGTCAGCTTGATGGGTTCCATTCACCTTCAGAGGGCACACTCAAGACATTCAGAGAGCCAGTCCTTGGAAATCTTGCCTCACCTCAAGGATGTTTGAGTCTCTGCATGCCCACTGAATCCAACCAGCCCTGGGAGTCCCAGGGAAACCACAGAAACTGGCTTAGTGCTGGAAGATTGAAGAACCCAAGTGACCTCTTCCCTCAGCCCATTGCTGCTTCGTAATGAGTTTAGCCACACACAGTTTGTCTCCTAGAACACAAGCTGCTGCAAACCATATTGACATCAGCTGATCAGCTCACCAGGCTCTAGCAGGGTTCCCAAGAATCCCCTCCAACCCCAATCTGGAGTCATTGCCCTATAATTTTCATGTTGGAGGGGACCATGGGGCACACAAGTTATTTCTAGCATTACTCAGTTCCACCTCCAACCTCTTATGGGATGGGTTAGTCTCCATGTGGATGAAGGGCTGTCATGTGGATGTCATAGGGATTTGCTGCCTTGAATGGGTTACTTTTCTGTTGTTGTGAGGAAATACTATGGCCAAGAAATCATTTATTTTCGTTTATGGTTCTAGAGGGCTGGGTGTCCGTAATAGTGGGTGAAGTGTGGAGGTAGGTAGGAGCAGGATTGCTGAGAGATCACATCTTAACCACATACAGGAAGCAGAGAGAGAGAGAGAGAGAGAGAGAGAGAGAGAGAGAGAGAGAGAGAGAGAGGTCAGAAAGTAGGGTAAGGCTGTAAAAACCCAAAGCCTGGCCCCAAGGATGAACTTTTTCCAATAAGGCTCTTCCTTCCAAAGGTTTCATAAGTTCCCCCCAAGAGTACCCTCAACAGGAGACCAGATGTTCAAATATATGCACCCATGGGGACATTTCTCATTCCCATCACCAGCGCATACCTCCTGAGCAGTTTGTTTCATTTCCTTCTGGGACACTAATGCTCAGTCATGGCCAGATAATTGTTGAGTGGCTGCTAAGTGTCAGTCTGGAGGACTTCTTAGTCTGCTGGGCTGGACTCGTGTTGTATCAAAGGCATGTGCCACCACATGTGGCATTCCTCTTCTTTTTTGAGAATGAAGTCTTATTTAGCTCAGGCAGGCCTTATGGCGAGAAATCCATGAGTCTGCTTAAAGGGCAAGGAATTTATTAGGGGATAAAACTCACAGCACGAGAGATTTATCGTAGGATCCTGGAAAGCTGAGCTATGGTACACATTGTTCTTCCGCCTGGCCTGTCTCAGCATCCAAAACCATGAGGGGGAGAGAGTGATGCCTATGTACATCCCAGGTCTTAAGGGTCCGAGAGGCCACGCCCCAGAGGCATGTCCTTCAAGGTCATAGGCAGAGCATACCCACTACAAGGCCTGGAACTCACTATGTAGTTAAGGATGGCCTTGAATTTCTTATCCTTCCTCCTCCATGCCCTGATTGGGACTATAAGTGTCTTCCACCATGCCCAGTGTCATGCAGTGCTGGGAGTGCAGCCTAGGGCTACGATCCTAGCAGGTAAGCGTTCTACCTACTGAGCTGGAGCTCCAGCCCTCTCTCATTTTGTTTTATTTTCAGTCCAGACTTCCAAGCAACCTCCAATCTACTATACAGCTATATTCTTGAAGTTCAGGTCCCAGATCTCTGCATTTTGTTTGTATTTATTTGGGGAGGTACCTGCAATTAACTTTCTTATTTGACAAGCTAGCCTGGAACTCACTATGTAGACCAGGCTGATCTTGAACTTGCTGCTGCTTCACTGGGGTTACAGACCCGACGAGTCACTACGCCCATTGGGTTCATGTGCTTTAAAGACCACAGTAAGTACTTCCTCGGCTCAGGAAGGTTGAAAACTAAGAAGTGTCAGATTCCAGAATGGCTTCTTGTCCCCGATCCAAACCCTGTCTGTGTTGGTCTGAGGGAAGGGTCCTATGGAAAAGTGAGCTAGAGCCTCTCATTGCAACCCATCTCTCCCCTCACCTGGCCCTCTGCACCCATTCAGCTTTGTCCTGATGGGAATACAAGAGAGTTTATTCTGAGACAAATATGAGTGACCACGGCCCACAGATAAGGATCCAGGATATCTTGAATGACGTTTTCTACTATGGAAGAGGTTATCTGAACTTAAAGTCACATGTAAAAAGGAAGTTAAAAAAGAAAGTTATAAATCGATGTATTTACATGGGTAGGTACGTGAGGTAGGTGGGCTTCGGCAGAGCAGGGGCATTTCTGTTGTAGGTTATAAAATTCTTCGTTTTAGGATTGGTGGACCCTGGTGGTCAGCTGCGTGCAACAGTGGGTTTCAAGAGCTTTACCCAGAAGCCACAGAGATGCTAGGTCAGGCACAGAGATTTAAAACAGCTATGAAGGGAACTAAAGATAGCCCGAGATAATTTCGCCTCTTGGCCAGCAGCATTCCATCTCTCTCCATTGTGATGCTCTAATGGGTCTCAAGGGTCTTTAACACAGACGACGTTTCTTTAGAGAGCTCCATTTCACAAGATAATTCAAGGATGGTCCCAAGCGAATCCTGGAACCCTGGTGCTGTAGCAGCTGCTCTGGGGACTTGCTGAGCTTCCTGTGGCTGGAACTCTGGGCCTTCAAGGTACTCGGAGAGAAGCTGCCTTCCGGTTGAGTTTTTGGCCGAGCTTGGAGACAGTTCTGTGAGGCCTGAGATCTCACTGGACTTTCTGAGTTGTGATGGAGAAAAAGGCCACACAGAAGTATCATCTCACAACATTCTAGAGACTGCAGGTGCAAAGTGTGTAAGGACTTGACTGCTTTTTTGGTACCCTTGTCCCCCTCCCCTGCAAACTTCCACAAGGCTCTTGTTCAGTGAAAACACCTTGTTATGCAGTGGGGACACGAGGGTCAGTGTCGTATTATGGCCTTGAGCTAGAATGTCCAATCGTGTCCTAGAGGGAAGACCTTTCTGCCTAGAGATTAGGGTGAGGTGGGTGACGGAAGCTCAGAGGCAGCAGTGATGGACTGCTCTGGAAATACTGGGGGCTCAGCCCACTGGCAAGTTTGAAGAGTGTTAGGTGTTTTTAGGCTGGCTGCTGAAGGAAGAAGGAGAGTTTCTGGGTCCACAAGCTAGAGAGGAGAGTGAGGGATGTGCCTGGTTATGAAGTTAAACCCTGATTGGTGGACACACCTATGACATCAGCACATGGGAGGGAGAGGCGGGAGAATCAGGAGAAGGAGTTCAAGGCCAGACTCGGTAACATATGGAGTTTGAAGCCAGCTGGAGCTACATGGAACACTTCCTTAAAACAGACAGACAGACAAGCAGTAATGGGAAGTCAGATCTGGACAGGTAGAAAGGAGTGAGACCCTAAATGCTTTAATTGACCAGATGAGAAGCATTTTGGGATAATAGAGAGGTATTTATTCATTTGATCAGAGAATATATCAGTGTGTACGTGTATGTGTGTATATGTGCATATGTTTGTGTGTAAGTGTGTGTGTGTGTGTGTGTGTGTGTGTGTGTATGTGAGTGTATATGATATTTAAGAGTTAGAACTTGTTTGGAGAGATGGTGTCAAGAAGAGCGGAGAGACGTGTTTCACGGTGGTTTAGCGAACAGCAACCAGGTCTCTGCCATTACTTGGCTAAATAGGATGAACTGAGGTTGGGGTCAGAGGACAGGAAAGGTAGAAGTTCTAGCTCATCCACCAATGAGCCATGTGACCTCATGTCACTAGACTGTACTGGGCCCTAGCTACATCATTTTTTAAACATTTGTTGATCTCTTGCTGTGTACCAACCTTTGGATTAGAGTAATGGACCAGAAAAAAAGAAATTTCTCCCTTTTAAAAGTGTAACAGACAGTTAGAGGCTTTGGGAACTCATCAAAAGAGCAACCAAGCTGCCTTCTGCTTGTATATACGTGACTATACTTTGAGATAACTCACTGGGTCTATCTCTTGTGGGGGGCAGTGGCAGGGAGGGACGATCATACATTGTTTCAAAAGAAATATATTCCTAATGTCATCCTGAGCCAAGGAGTATCTAGAGTCAAGACTATAGATGTAGACATTGGGTAGAGTTGGAGGAAATAGCTTTTGTTGATCTCTCAGATGCATGCTGGGGGATCTAGTAAGGGCTGAAGACTTCTAAGCAGCCTCTACCACAGTGAGGCAGGGATCTGGACAGGGCTGGAAGCCAGGGGCCAATGTTGGACAAAGTGCCCCAGGTGGGTGCTTTTTTTCTCAGACTGCCCCAGAGGTTAGCATCCAGAAGTGCTGGGCAGGTGACTCCAGACACCCCCCCCCACACACACACCGTAACACACTTCGTCCAACAAGGCCACACCCCTAATCCTTCTAATCCTTTCACACAGTTCCACTCCCTGGTGTCTAAGCATTCAAATATATGAGCCTATGGGGGTCATTAAAAAAAACAAAACAAACTTTTATTGATTCTTTGTAGATTTTACATCATGTGCATTCGAATCCCACTTATCTTCCCATGTCCTAACATCCGCCCTCTGCCCTTGCAACCTCCCTCACAAAACAAAACCAAATTTAAAAGAAAAACCAAAAAAAACCAAACAAAACAAAGAAACAAAGCAAGCAAACAAACAAACAAAAAAAGAATCTTGTCATGGAAGCTGTGGTGTGGTCCGTTGAGTCACAGTTTACCCTTTAGTCCATTCATCTTTACTTGCTAGTGTTCATTGCCGTGAGTCATTGGTCTAGGCCTCCGGCTTCTGTTATACCCTCGATAATGGGCCCTCACTGGGACTCCTCTTGGACATCCTGTTGTTCTCCTGTGTCATGGAGATCCTGCTGCTTTGAATCTATAGGTTTGTTCCCTTCACAAGTTCCAATAGTTCATCGGAGGTGAATGTTGGGGTGGGTCAACTCATGGTTCTGGTTCTGGGCCTGGGTGGTAGCTGGGTTGGTCAGATCACCAGCTTCTCCTCATCATCACTACGTGCGCCAGCTCTCCAGCACTGCCCAGGCTAGCTCACCCAAGGCAGCCTACATACAGCAAAGAGTGGGGCCAGTTCCCTTGCACTAGGGGTCATTTTTATACACATCACCACAATCACATTAACCAATTCTAGTAATAAGTCTCAAGGTCTCCTTTGCCTCTGTTTTGTTGGTTTGTTTCTTTGGAGAACTCTGACTTGGATGGGATTGTAAGACGAGGAAAATAGAGGTTTCTGTGGGATGGAAGGCGAAGTTTGCTTTGTAGCTGCTGTCATTATCACAGGAGTCTGTGGTACAGTTGTATGAATTTGCTCACAAAGGATTTATTTACTACTAAGTGTTGGAAATGTCAGGATCTGGAGATATCAACAAAGATATGTTTCCCATACTCATGGAGTTGATCTCTTCGAAACAGGATTTCTCTGGGTAGCCCTGGCTGTCCTGGAACTCACTCTGTAGACCAGGCTGGCCTTGAACTCAGAGATCTGCCTGCCTTGCCTCGAGATGCTGGGATTAAAGGTGCGAGCCACTGCATCTGGCTAGGAGTTGATCTCTTACTGTGAAGTGTTTGCTTGATTGGCAGGTGCTTTAACGGCCTCTGTCTGTTGTGGTGGCTGCATAATGACCTACTTCAGTTCCGTGGCTTAGAGTAACATTGATTCACCTTTCCTCACGGCTTTTGTGGTTGATCCTGGCGCTTCTGCTCCAGAGACGGCACACTCACGCATGGTGCTCAGTGCCTGGTTCCGTTGTTGGGTTCTGTCTCCCAGGTCTGAGGCCAGGCTTTATTTTTTGTGACGATGTGTCCTCATTTCTTCAGGCTATCTTGGGCTCCCTTAGGTGAGGGCAGAACATTCTAAGACAACCAAAGCCCAAGTTGCAAGGTCTCTTAAAGTCTTAAAGTTCAATGTCACACTCACAACATCCTATTGGTCAACACAAATCGAAAGCCAGATCAGACTGGGTATGTGTTCAGTGGACTCCACTCTGGAGGTGTGTGTGTGTGTGGGTGGGTGGGGGGTCCAACAACATCACATTGCAAAGGTGTATGTATCAGGATGGGGGAGATCTAGGGCCATATTTTACCATCAGCCAGAGCTGCTAACATAAAAATAAAATGAAATTTTACAACAACAAGTTTATTGTACTTTTTATTTAAAAAATGGAGAGACTTGGTGACAAGTCACCTGGATGAGTGAATTCTGGCCTCTTTAGACTGGACATCCCACCTACAGCTCATCATAGAATTCATGACCCTTTAAGGTTGAGGGAGCTGGGATTTTTAGAATGACGATATAGATTACGGATAGCACATCTTGGTAGATCAAGTTGGCCTTGAATTCATATAGATCTGCCTGCCTCAGCCTCCTGAGTACTGGGATTAAAGGCTTGTGCACCACCATGCCTGGCCACCATATAGCATTACTTTTTTTTTTTTTTTTTTTTTGGTTTTTCGAGACAGGGTTTCTCTGTGTAGCTTTGCGCCTTTACTGGAACTCACTTGGTAGTCCAGGCTGGCCTCGAACTCACAGAGATCCGCCTGGCTCTGCCTCCCGAGTGCTGGGATTAAAGGCGTGCGCCACCACCGCCCGGCTACTTTTTATTCATACATTTAATGTAGTGATGGTGAAATCATTGTGCAGTTACTATCTTTTCAACTCTAAGATAGAGGGTCCATGAGTGCCCACTCTGGTTCCTACTGGTCTCCTATAGGCTCTCTTCCAGACACCTACACAGAGCTTGGCATGTGATGGACACTCTGTAGATGTTAGTTGAAGGAAGGACAAATCAATCTACAGGACTTCATGTGTGGAGGACGAGCACTGGGGACGTGAGCTCCCCTGCTTCAGGGTGGCCTTCATTAATCATTGACACTCTGCAGAGCGCCTCTCCCTACAGTGCTCTGCTTAACTCTGACGGCTTCCAACCTCTAGTCCACACTGGTCTCTCTCCCTCTCAGTGGCTGCTGTAACCTTCACTCAGTACAATTTGTCCCTTCCCCAGAAACCTCCAGTGTCTACTCACCCTTAAAATGTCTTCTACTTAGCCCCAAGGCCCCAGCTCAGCCCACGTGGCGCCCTGAGGAGCTATAAATCTTGTTCTTTTGAATCAGTTGTTCAAAGCGCACCAAAGGCTTCATGGTTGTAAGTTTGGGGTAGGTATGGGGAGATACTGAGGTCCTCTAGTGTCCTGGTACTTGGGGAATAGATCCTTGTGAGTACAACACCATGACTCACTCTTCCTTTCTTCCTTTCTTCCTTTCTTCCTTTCTTCCTTTCTTCCTTTCTTCCTTTCTTCCTTTCTTTCTTTCTTTCTTCCTTCCTTCCTTCCTTCCTTCCTTCCTTCCTTCCTTCCTTCCTTCCTTCCTCCCTTCCTTTTTCTTTCTTTCTTTCTTTCTTTCTTTCTTTCTTTCTTTCTTTCTTTCTTTCTTTCTTTCTTTCTTTCTTTCTTTTCACAGACCAAGCCTGGACCTTTATTATTTAAAAAGCTGCATATTTATTTCGCTTTCTGACTCTGTGCTTGTGCCTTCAACACCTTCACAACGATTTTCTGCTCCTCGGTAAGGAAAGCCCGCTTGATCCTGTCACGGACACACTTGGCACACATGGACCCACCGTAGGCCCTGCTGACATGCTTCTTTGTCTTAGACAACCTCATGAGGACTTTTGGTCTCACAGCACGAACCCCTCGAAGCCTACCTGGGCACACACTGCATGTGGATCCAGCTGCTTTCCCAACCTTCTTGGTGTAAAGGTAAACGATTCTGTTGTCAGGGGGTCGAGACAGCCTAGTTTTCTTAGAGGCTGTGTATGTCAAACGCTGGACCATTCTGAGTGCCTCCTTCTGAGTGCCTCCTAAGCACCGTCCCCGAAAGAGGAAAAGGAGGGGGCGGGCGAGTTCAAAGGTCAACTATCACACCATGACTCTTAACAAGGGTTAGAAACAGGCCAGGACAGAGTCAAGGCAGAAATCACTGAATCTGGTGTGCTACCAGGACAGACAATCTTGCCAGCTCAAGCCAGACGATAATAGTTCAAGGTGTCTGGTTCAGAAACGACTCATGGAGAAAGCAGTGCCTTCATGTCAGTGCTAGAATTCTTTCTTTGCTTGTTGGTCTTGAGACAGGGTCTCACGCTGTAGCCCAGCTGGTCTGAAACTTGGGGTGGGTCCTTCTGCCTCAGTCTCTTTAGAGGGTTACAAGTTGTGAGCCATCACACTGGCAAGACAATTGTTAATGAGGTATTTAGGTACTGGAACATATTAAAAAATTATGCCGGGCGGTGGTGGTGCACACCTTTGATCCCAGTACTTGGGAGGCAGAGGCAGGCGGATCTCTGAGTTCAGTTTCATGCATGGCTGGTGGCTCTTGTCTGTGATTCAGCACTTGGAATGTGAAGGCTGGAGGCTCAAGAGTTCTCCCCAGCAAGTCTGAGCTATGTCAGACCCTGCCTCAAACAAACAAACATCAATAACAACAAAAAGCCATGTAATAATTATTTATTTATTTATTTATTTTGGTTTTTCGAGACAGGGTTTCTCTGTGTAGCTTTGCGCCTTTCCTGGAACTCGCTTTGGAGACCAGGCTGGCCTTGAACTCACAGAGATCCGCCTGGCTCTGCCTCCTGAGTGCTGGGATTGAAGGCATGCACCACCACCACCCAGCTATAATAACATTTAAAAATTGTAGCTGTGCCTGGTGGTACCAGCCTTTCATCCCAGGCAGAGGCAAGAGGATTGCAAACGAAAAGCCTGTGGAAACCACAGAGTGAGCTCAAAGTAATAACTTAATGGGATCTTGTCTCTGATTTAGAAATACAGCAGGGTGCAGTAGCACACACCTAAAACCCCAGCACTTGGAAGGTAGAGACAGGTGGATCACGAGTTCAAGGTTACCTTCAGCTATGTAGAGAGTTGGAGGCTAGTCTGGGCTACAGAAAACACTGTCTCAAGAAACAGTAAATAAGCCGGGCGGTGGTGGCGCACGCCTTTAATCCCAGCACTCGGGAGGCAGAGCCAGGCGGATCTCTGTGAGTTCGAGGCCAGCCTGGTCTACAGAGCGAGTTCCAGGAAAGGGGCAAAGCTACACAGAGAAACCCTGTCTTGAAAAACAAAAAACAAAAAACAACAACAACAAAAAAGAAACAGTAAATAAGTAAAAAGGTGAAATGCGTTAAGGATGTAGTTCAGTAAAAAGAAATTATAAATACAGTACTTATTTATAAAAAGTCTAAACACAAAGCATGGTGTTGTAGCATGTGCCTATAATCCCAGCACTTTGTCTGGGGTAGGAGAACCACAAGTTCAAGGCTAGCCTGGACTACATAGCAAGACCTCTGAAAAAGGAGCAAATTAAATTAAATTACCTAAAAATAATGCAAAGGGCTTGAAAGCAGGATGATGAACCCTTACACTTCTCCCCCACATTCACTCTAAAATCAGCACTGTGTATCTAGTACGTGCATCCCTTAGGAACTGGTCTGTCGTCTGCCTTCATAATTTCCCACAGTTCTAAATGACCACACTTCCGGAGAATCAGCCTTTTATCTATCTCTTCTACTTTACCAAGTCCCTTCCAGGGACTTTCAGGCGGGACACACAGGAGTGTGAGTTCCAGGACTGCTTGTCAATAGTGAATCCTTCACCAAATCTGTGGAACTATAACCAACGACAGATGAAGCCAACCGCTTCAGACAAAAGACATTTATCATTTGAGACAAAAGGCTTTATCATTCAGCGTACATATGTTTCCTACTAATAAGTTTCCCATTGGGGCAAAATAGAGAAGGAAGTCCAGCTATCTGACCTATGAACTAGACTCCTAAGGTCCCAGCAAATAGCAAGGCTGTTCCTGATAATAGGCCTCCCCCCCCCCTTAAAAAACCATACAAATGAAAAAGGCAAGGGCTGGGGACGTGGTCCAGTAGGTAGAGTGCTCACTCGGCATGCATGAAGCCCTTGGTTTGATCTCCAGGACCATATAAACCAGGTGAATCAATCTCAGCATGCAGGTGGAGGAGGATTAGTGGTTTAAAGTTATACTTCAGGGAGACTGAGGCTAGCCTGGGCTACATGAGACCTCTCACCAAAAATTAATAAGTGAGTAAATACAGTAAAGGTAGGGTTGGAAAGAAGGCTTAGCCAGTAGAAGTGCTCGCTGTTCAGGCTTGATGACCCGAGCTTGGTCCCTAGACTCACAGTGAAAGGGGAGCATCAACCCTTCAAAACTGTCCTCTGCACACCTGTGCTGTGGCACAAGAGCACCTGTACTCACACACATACCATAATAATAAGTAAAACACTAACAGCTAAGGGCAGAGTTAGAATGGTATCCTGCATCTTATCTTTGACGTTCATTTTTAAATTTAAAAAAACTTGTATTTTATGTGTGTGTTTTACCTGCATGCATGTATGTGCACTGGTGCATGCTGAGGTCAGAAGAGGGCATTCGACACCCTAGGGCTGGAGTTAAGGATGGTTGTGAGTCACTGCGATGCTAGGAACCGAGCCTGGGTCCTCTGCCAAGAGCAACAAGTGTTCTGAACCACTGAGCCACCTCTCCAGCTTCTTGTCTTTAATTTTTTTTTTTAGCATAAAATTGAAAAATATATCTAGAACTGGGTGTGGCAGTGCGTACCAGAAGTCCCAACTCTCAGGAGGGTGAGGAAGGAGACCCTGACTCAGAAGGGGATGAAGGGTTGTGCCTCAGTTTCCTTTAAGAAACTGAGGTTTCTTAAGAAACTGGTGCACGTCTTTAAGCCCAGCAATCAGGTGTAGCTAGTGTTCTTCTCTCTGGGTCCCGCCAAGCCCCGGCAGTCCTGTAGCCCACTTATAAAATAAACACACAGACGCTTATATTATTTAAACTGCTCGGCCATTAGCTCAGGCCTACCATTGTCTAGCTCTTACACTTAACTCAGCCCATTTCTGTTCATCTATATGTCACCACGTGTTCCGTGGCTTTACCTGCTGCCTTTACATGATGCTCCCTGCACGGCAGGCTGGCGTCTCCTCCTCTCCGCCTTCCTGTTCTCTCACTTCTCCTCTCTGCTAGTCCCGCCTATACTTCCTGCCTGGCTACTGGCCAATCAGTGTTTTATTCATCAATCAATCATCCACAGCACTCAGGAGGCAGAGGCAGGTTGATCTCTGAGTTCGAGGTCAGCCTGGTCTACAGAGTGAGTTCCAGGATGGCCTACATAGAGAGAACCTGTTTTGGAAAAAAAAAAAAAAAAGAAAGAAAGAAAGAAAAGAAAAAAAGAAAGAAAAGAAAAAGAAAAAAGATAGAAAAAGAAAAATACATCTAAATTATAATTTTTTAAAAAAAGCAAAAAAGTACTTGAACCTTGAACTCCTGATCCTCCTGCTTCTTCCTTGGGAGTGGTGTGTTACTGGCAGGAGCCACCATGCCTGGAAAGAGCCCTTTTTTTTTTTTTTTTTTTTTGGTTTTTCGAGACAGGGTTTCTCTGTGTAGCTTTGCGCCTTTCCTGGAACTCGCTTTGGAGACCAGGCTGGCCTCGAACTCACAGAGATCCGCCTGGCTCTGCCTCCCGAGTGCTGGGATTAAAGGCGTGTGCCACCACCGCCCGGCTGGAAAGAGCCCTTCTATAAAGCATCCTCAGCCACCTTTTCTGAGAACAGCATGCTTCCCATCTGGGTGCTGAGCACTCTGGGAAACCGCCCATTTAGTGACAAGTGCTTGCTTTGGCTCTTTCCTCTAGCTGCTTGTTGGAATCTCCTTCGACTCTGACGATTCTGGATGCCTCCAGGAAGCCACTTGTGTTCCGATGGGAGTCCTCCATGAATGAAAGACACTCAGTGACCACCACAAAGTCCAGGCGACGCCCGCCTCCTCTCTTAGTTACTGTCACAGAAAGGTTCCAGGCAGGGCCGCGTGGTTCGCGAAGCTCCCCACCCCATCCCTAGGGACTTAGGTGGGTGTGGATCTGGGCTGGGTACTTGAGTGACAGAACTGCCTCTCCCTCTGAAGCTTTGCAAGGACAGGATCTGTCAGTCAAGCTCACAATGCAGGTCCCTCCTGAATCATGCTGATCTTCTGGCTTGGAGGCCTCTCATTCCTCACGCAAACATGGCGGGGCTTCTTACACGGTGCCAGACCTGCTTTTTACTTTCTCTTAGCCGGGATCCTTCCACTCCAGGTAGATTTGGGCCAGGTTTCAGGGGGCCTCCAACACGATCAAGCAACTTTTAACCTAATGCTGTAGGTAAAGAATTAATGAATGTAGGCCAGGTGTGGTGGTCAGCCTGGTTTACAGAGTGAGTTCCAGGACAAGCAGGGCCACACAGAGAGACCCTGTCTCCAAAACCCTCAACCTTCAGAAAATTAATGAATGTGGTTAAGCTGGAGCTGGGAAGATACTTGGTTCAAAAATTAAGAGAAGGTGGGTATATTGGAGCATGCAAGTGATCACAGTCCTTGGAAGACAGAGACAAAGAACCGTTTCAAGTTCAAGGCCAGCCTGAATGAGATAGTGAGTTCTAGGGCATTCTGAGTCATGTAAGACCCATTCCAACAAGCAAGGAGATAGCCCAAGTCAGAGCTGTACTCCAAGAGCCTGGCTCACAGCTGATAATAAGTAAGTGTTGAAATTGTTGAAAGAACTTGGCCCAATGAATGCGTTAAGAGAAAGAAGCTCCAAGGGACTGGGGGATTTACTGACTTGCTCGAGGGTTCACAGCTCACTGCTGACAAAGTGGGGTGATAACCAGGCTTTTTGGCCAAATCCATTGCATCCAAGTGGATGGATGAGCAGGCAGTAAGAGATAAGTCAACGAAGAGGAGAATCTCTAGGACAGACTGGCTTGAGCTGAGATGGGGAGGAAAACAAGATCTGGGAAAGAGATGTGACCAGTAAGCAAGTGCCAGGTTCTTTACCTGGTTCATAGTGTGCAATGGACTGTTATCCCCATTTTTATGAGCTAAAGCAACTGAGCACAGAAGTTGAAATAAATTACTTTCTTTTTCTGTTTATGAAGTGTCTTATGCTTGGCTTCTTTCTGCCCTCCACATGACCTCTTTGAACAGAGGATTAAACCTGGGGCCTTTCCTTGACAATAGTAACTGTGCTTGAAGTCCACAATCACTAATGGAGGCCAGAAGGAATTTAGCATCATTTATAGAAGGAGTGGGGAGAAGGCTGTGTGTGGCTGTGACCTTGCTAAGGAAGGGAAACTGAGGCACAACCCTTCATCCACTTCTGAGTCAGGATCTCCTTCCTCACCCTCCTGAGTGTTGGGATTTCTGGTGTGCACTGCCATGCCTGACCTTGGCTAAACAGAGCAGCACAGGTAGAGATAAGTCTGCAAGAGGGGCAGGTCTGGGGAGTTGACTAGCCAGAACCCCACAGATGGCCTTTTCCTTTCCTGGATTCCAATATAGGGAATTAAGGGTGGGGCTTGACCATCTAGTCTAGCCCGGAAGTAACCTGAATCTTTCTCTGGTTGGCCTCTTCTTTCCAGCATGTCTCGCCTCACTGGCCTGGGGACCCTGGTCTCTCTCTCCTTCCCTTCCTTCCTCCCTCCCTCCCTCCCTCCCTCCCTCCCTCTCTCTTACTTACACACACACACACACACACACACACACACACAGCGCTCTGTAACACATATATCCCAGGTACACACACACACACACACACACACACACACACACACACACAGCTCTGTAACAGACATCCCAGGAAAGGACTTAGTTAAAATCAGCTACCCTTTGTTAGCCTGGGTCGGGCTACACTTGTGTCTGTCAGACTGTGACTCTTGGTTTGTTTGGAAAGTTAGGTCCCCCTGAGGCCCCACATGCAGACTCTGCCTTCACAGTGCCAGGCTACTTCAGGCTACAGTGCATAGAGTGTTCTTTGTACGGAGGATGCCTCCAGGGCAGCCAGGGTTTTGAAGGTGTCCCCAGCCAGGGGCTAGTCTTGGACCACTGAAGCCAGCTAGCGGGCTGTGGGTAAGGGTGGAAGGCGACCCTGCCTCCCACCGGGTACTCACAACCTGACTCACACTTGTTGAAAAGGGGCTCTCACAAACAACTCAAGCCTGAAAACTCAGGCAGCTAACTCCCTTGCCCCTCCAGCCCTGGGGGGCTTCCGCAGGGTCTGGGCTGTGGGCCAGTTCCAGGCAGTCCCCAGACTCGAGTCGGGGGTGAGAGAGCTCTTACCCTTGACTTCCTGCTTGGTCTCCAGCCCGGAGTTTCTACAGGCCCTAGCCTCTGTGGGCTCTCCACCCCACTCTCCTTTAACTCTTTCCTGCCACAGAGGTGGGTTAGGTCCCGGGTTCTAAAGGGAGGTGCAGACCACCAAGGAGTGGGGTGGTGTGTGTGTGTGTGTGTGTGTGTGTGTGTGTGTGTGTGTGTGTGTGAAGGAGTGGTATGTGTGTGTGTGTGTGAGAGAGAAGGAGTGGTGTGTGTGTGTGTGTGAGAGAGAAGGAGTGGTGTGTGTGTGTGTGTGTGTGTGTGGAGTGGTGTGTGTGTGTGTGTGTGAGAAGGAGTGGTGTGTGTGTGTGTGTGTGTGTGTGTGTGTGTGTGGAGTGGTGTGCGTATGTGTTTGTGTGTGTGTGCGTAGAACCCTGCTTGAAATCTCAAAACAGGGTCTCAGAGACCACCTTTTCTTTCTCTCCCTTCCTTCCAGGAAAGGGGAATTGAAATTAACTTTGACCCCTGGTCACAAAACTTGGGTGGAAGGCAGTTGTTTCCACGACCCTGCCTGGCCTTCTCCCTCCTCCCGAGCATCCCCCCCCCGCCCCGCCCCCGCCCCCGCCCCCGCCCCCTGCTCTCCAGCGCCCCTTTAAGCCATCCAGCAGCCTAGGCGCGTTTATCCTGGGGGCCTGGCTTCGAGGTCGAGGGGGAAGGCGGGGTAGGGGGGTGGGGGGTAGGGGGTGGAGGAGGAGGGCGGCGGGATCCCGCCGGGTCCCACCCCCAGCTACAACCCCGAGCAGGAAGGGCTTGTCTCCTGAGCAGCGGCGGAAAGGGACGACTGAGCTGGGAGGGCGGGCGCCGAGCGCTGGCGGGTGGGTTGCAGAGCCCGCAGCCGGGAGGCGGTGGCGGGGGGCGCGCCGCAGGGAAAGGGAGGCGTGGCTTAGGCTGCAGGGCTGGGTGGCTGGGGGGCCTCGGCGCTGGGATCGGTGACACTTGTCTCACGCTTTCCAGGGGCAGGAGGGGCAGCCATGCTCTTGTCGGGGGGTAGACCCCCAGCGCAGGAATGGTTCATGGTGCAGTCGAAATCAAAACCTCGGGTGAACCGGCAGCGGCTCCAGGTCCAGCGCATCTTCAGGGTCAAGGTGAATGCCTTCCAGAGCCGCCCCGACACCCCCTACTTCTGGCTGCGGCTGGAGGGGCCTCAGGAGAATACCGGCAAAGCCAAGGTAAACAGCTTCTCTTCAGTCCCCGCCTAACCCTTCTAGTCACCCCCTCTCCCTCACTCCTGGGGAGTCAGTGGTCCACAGACGTCTCCAGCTTGGGTTCTGTCGCTTGGCTGGCAGGTCCTGGGCCTCCCTCCCTCCAGACCTGCAGCGCCAGCTCGGTCCCTGTGCTTGCTTCTTTCTCTTCTGCCCCACCCCTCTCTTGCAAGTCACGTCAGCCCCTTCAAGGGTTCCTTCTGTCCTTTCAAGTGTGCTGGGAGAGCCTCTGCCCAGGGGACGTCTCTTTCTGGAGCCCTCTCTGGCCAGGCCTCAGTGTTCAGAACCCTGATTTTCCATCTTGAGATCATTTAAGGGCCTGCATTTTTGTGGCCTCTGTAACACACGTCTTTGTTCTCCCCAAGACTCTGGAAGGCCTCCATCCTTTCTGTCTGCTTAAATCCTAGGCTGTTTCTCTGGGTACTAGGACTGGAGGAGGGCCCTAGAGACACTGTTAGAGCAGGGTTGGCATTTTCTAGACGAGACATTTGGGCTCAGAGAGGGTGAGGGCCTGCCTAAGTCCTCAGAGTCAGGTAGGAGTAGGTTGGTGGAGGTTGGATTAGAACCCAGGACCCTGCCCCATATTCTTGCTGTGCTCAGCAACCTCTCACAGGGGCTCGGGGTGGAATGCATCTGTTTGGAAGGCACTGCCTTGGGATGCCAGGGAGTCTGGGAGGAGGACTGTGGACTTTGGAGATAAAAGGGCCTGCTCTGTGTAGTTGGGTATTAGACGGGCCAGGCCACAGCTTGTAGTTCTTGTACGCGGCTTGGTTTCTCTCACCAGCTTCTCTGCTTGGGCTCCTCCCTCTGCCTCCATCACACCCAAGGTCTCCCCCACTCCCCCAGATTCCCTTATCTTTTCCGGTGGGAATGACCTAGGTTCCCTTCTCTCAGTCTTTGGCTGGGGCTTTACCCATATCCCAGTTAGAACAGGCCTCGGTCGGGGAGGCCCAACTATGCCAACAGGAAGACAGGGAGGCTGGGAAATTTCTCTCCTAGCACTTGCAGGGAGCTGCTGCATCAGCAGTTTTCCAGTTCTGACAGAGGTGCTGGGGGAGGGGAGAGGGGTCTGTCCAGAGAACAGATGTGCAGGAGCCCGTGAGTTGCAGAGGGTGGGATAGGGTAACAAGAGGCTTTCAGGTTCTTTATAGTCTTGATCTTTCCGTTACTGTAAAGTACCACGGCTCAGTCTTCTTGGAGAACCAAGCAACTGACCAAGTACGTCCTTTTTAAAGGCCCCTGCCTTGTGATGGGGGCTGAACTCAGAGCCTGTGTATACTTACAGGCCTTTTGCCACCGGGCCACCGCCCCCCTGCCCACTGCCTCCCCTGCACACTGCCTCCCCCCCCCCCCACAATAGCACTGTTTGGGATGCCCCACTTCGTGCTTTGTTTGAACTTCAGGTCAGCTTCTTCAAGCTTGGCAGCTCCAGCCTGCACTGCTGCCTCTCTGGGCTGCAGATTCTCACCCCCAAGGCTTTCACTCCAAGCCCCGCTAATCCAGTGGCCCTACCAGCTTCCCCGTGCCTCCCTCATTGCCCTGGAGAGAGAAGCATTGCTGCTGGTGGGAACATAGTTTGCAGAGATTCTTTCTTTCTTTTTTTTTCTTTTTTTTCTTCGAGACAGGGTTTCTCTGTGTAGCCCCGGCTGTCCTGGACCTCGCTCTGTAGACCAGGCTGGCCTTGAACTCATAGAGATCCACCTGCCTCTGTCTCCTGAGTACTGAGATTAAAGGAATCCCCCCCTCCCTACCAGCTACCTTGCAGGGATTCTGGGTAACTTCCTTTCTTGGATTGGTGGTGAACAGAAGGAAGAATTTCGGGGGCAGGAGAACGTGGAATGTGGGGAGGATGAAGTTTTGTCCTAAGGGTTAGGAGATCTGGATGTGACATGCTGTCACCACATCATGGCCCAGATAGAGGAGCCAGGTCTTTGAAGAGGCTTAGGCCTAGTCATCTTGAGCCTTTTTCCTCATTTTTAAACAATGTAATAACACTCTTCTCACGTGAGAGTTGTGAGGGCCATCTGAAATGATGCATGTTCAAATACTTTTGCAAAGTGTAGAGAACAACAAGGGGGCAGAAGTTGGGTATTGCTGTTAGTAAATAGCATCATGTCTTTCTCCCAGTGTTGATGTCTTATAAAGTGAGACACTTCGATTACCTGCTGTCTTAGGGTTTCTATTGCCGTGAAGAGACACCATGACCATGGCAACTCTTATAAAGGACAACATTTAATTGAGTGGCTTACAGTTCAGGGGTTCAGTCCATTATTATCATGGCAGGAAAGATGTTGATGTGCAGGTGGATATGGTCCTGGAGAGGTAGCTGAGAGACTGCCACACTAAGCCTAGCTTGAGCATATGAGACCTCAAAGCCCGCCTCCACAGTGACACACTTCCTCCAAGAAGGCCACACCTACTCCAACAAGGCCACGCCCCCGAATAATGCCACTCCCTATGGTCCAAGCATTCAAACAGATGAGTCTATGGCGGCCAATTCCTATTCAAACCACCGCACCGGCTATGTGAGCATTTCCTAATGTGAGGATGTCTTGTTTTTCACATGGCTGTGGTGTAGCCAAGTCAAGTTGTAGCTGTAGGATCTGGAGTTTCGCATTCTGACAGTGGCCTTCCATATATAGGTCACCTGGTTGGAGGACTTGTGGAAATTAGAAGCTTAGGGAGTGATGGAGGGGGAGCCGTGGGGTCATTTGTTTTGGTCTGAGTGGGAGAGGGGTCAAGAAAGATGCAGGCTCCCTTAAAGAAGGGCCCGGGTGTGGTTTTATATTACTTGTGCTTGCCTTTCCAGAAGATTTTCTGTTAAACTTGTGTTTTTAAGTTCTTGTGCATGGCGGGATTTAGAAAACATCAGAGATGTTGCTGTGTATCACACTCTAGGTAGAAAAACAAACCCTGGGGAAGCCGCTTCCTCGAGGTGAGGTCAACAAGAGGAAAGGGGAGTTGAACAGTGATGAAATGAGCCAAGGGCTGAAGCCTGTACATCCCTTCTGTATTAACTGCGAGAATAGGTTGAGTACCAGACAGGAGAGGTGATGTGTTTGCTTCTCTTATTTTTGGAGAAGATGGATGGAGGCGACAGGGAACCCAAAGACAGTGGCCGTAAAGTGGCTTCTGGAGTCTGTGTTCTGGAGCTCCAGCTTAGTTCTTAGATGGAAGCTGGCCTGTCCCTGGCACAGAGCGAGCAGAACCATGGAAATTGGTTGTGGTTGGGTGTGTGCTGGATTTGGCTCACACACACCCATTGCTAAAATGTTAGGAGCTTTGTAAGCTGGTGGAAGGATAGTTATAGCCACTGTGAGAACATTTACACCACAGAAATTGGCAAACGCTCTAAATAAGGGTTGTGCTCCTTCTCCATGTTGGCCTACGTATATGTGTTGTGACTGAGCACCTAATCTCTCTTTTTGTTTAAATGTAAGCTTTTTTTTTTTTTTTCTTAACCAAAGAATTTACCTTTCAAAATTCTTGTCCTCTTTTTAAAAGTTCAAGTCCTTCAGGACTCTTCTGGCATTCATGACTCTCCAAGTTCCTCACACAGCATGTAGATAGTCTTGTCTTTTGACTTTGAGGCTTCAGCTTACTTCTCTCTTCAGACAGCACTCTGTTGGCTCACTCTCTCCCTTCCTTCCTTCCTTCCTTCCTTCCTTTGTTCTTCCCCTTTTTTTTGAAACAGGGTTTCCATGTGTAGCTCTGGCTGTCCTGGATCTCGCTCTGTAGACCAGGTTGGCCTAGAACTCACAGAAATCCTCCTGCCTCTGCCTCCCGAGTGCTGGGATTGGTGCCCCTGCCTTGTAAACGCTGGGAATGAAGACGTGCATCACCATACCTGGCTAACTCTGGATTATTGCCTACTCTTTTTTTTTTTTTTTTTGGTGGTTCATTGCTGTTGTTACATTTAAATATCTCAGAATTTTGTGTGTTCTATATTCACATCGTGAAATGGCATGAAAACTAAAAACTAAAAATTTTCACACTAAAAACAGTGTCCTATTTACTGTGTCCATATTGTTCAGTATGTTTCTGAGAAGAGGAACGGTAGTAAGACTTTTGAAGGTAGGGAAGTCTGTCTGTCTGACTCTCTGTGTTTGGAGTAATAGGTTTTCAGATTGATCTCCTCTAAGAGCTCAGCCTGCTTTCCTCACTCCCTTCATTCTTTGAATTCAAAGCTTCTTGGTTCTGTCATTTTTCTTAGCCTTTTTCGTTTTTTCCATGTAAATTGGGGTGGCCCTTGAAGGCAGATAATGAATACTGATTTACAAGAAGGAAGGAGAGCCGGGTGGTGGTGGTGCACACCTTTAATCCCAGCACTCGGGAGGCAGAGCCAGGTGAATTCAGGCCAGCCTGGTCTACAGAATGAGATCCAGGACAGGCAGAACTACACAGAGAAACTCTGTCTCGAGAAACCAAAATACAAAAAAAAAAAAAAAAAAATGCCAAAAACCCCAAAACAAACAAACAAAAAAGGAGAATCCTGTGAAGTTGTAAGAACCTTGACACCCATAAACTGGTATAATATTGTTTGGTGCTAATATTTTTATTTAATTTCAAAGTGACAAAGGATCTATGGAACATTAGGCAATATATTTTTATAAATCATATCACTCCTTTTTGATGTTTTTCCTATCCTTCTGGGTCATTTATCTATAGATGGTTCAAATCATTTTCTGGACTGCTGTTTCCTTATCTGTTTTTGCTTTTTCAGTATAGGTAACATCATGGGTAAGACCCTAAATTTTGGGGTCACTGTGCTGGGTATCCCTGCCTGTAAGTGAGCTTGAACACGTGACCTTCCTTTCTTATCAAAAAGGAAGATAATGGAGATTTCCTTTGTAGGACGGAGAGAGGAATATATCAGATCATCAATGGGCCTGGCATAATAATGAAATATTTGTTCATATTTATTATTTTAAAATGATCTCAATTGCTATACTTTTCATAAACGTGGTGAACTGTTGATGGAACAATCACTATTTAAGCTCTGTGTGTGTGTGTGTGTGTAGTGTGTGTGTGTGTGTGTGAGAGAGAGAGAGAGAGAGAGTGTAAGTGTACCATGTGAGTGTGACGGTGTCCTCAAAGGCTAGAAGAAACTGTCAGATTCCCCTAGAGCTGGAGTTACAGGCAGTCATGGGATGTCAGATGTGGGTCTGGGTCCCCTGGAAGAGAGCAGCAAGCACTCTGAGCCGCTGAACCATCTCTCCACCCACTTCCACCTTCCTACCTTTTGAGGTAGCATTTTTCACTGAACATAGGACTCAGTAGCTGACCAGACTGGCTGGCTGGTGAGCCTCTAAGATCCTCTGCCACTCAAGGGGCTGGAGCTCTGAGCTCAGGGTTTCATGTTTGTGCAGTAAGCATTTCACCCCCATTTAAAGAAACCACGCACAGTCTTCTTTCTCAGCTTACCTCTTTGACTTTATATGTTGTTTTTGTGTCGTTGGGATGTAGGGCGCATGGGCTGGGGAACATTTGTGAAGATGGGAGTTATCTGCACCCGGTTACGTTTGCTCTTGCTTGGTAGTGGGACCAGATGAGGTCTGGGTGGGGGAGGTTGGGGTGTCCATCATATTTTGCTGAAAGAAATTATACTTGGGAAGGAGGTAAACACAAGATAAGCAGGAGAAAATGTTCTCTGCCCTGAGTAGAGGTGCTAGTGTGGCCTTCAAGATGGCTGCTGGAGATTTAAAAAAAGTGTGTGGGGGGAGGGGCATTTGTCACTGAATGTAACGGTCAGGGAAGGCAGGAAGAGGGGTGATCGTTAAGGACATGGATGTGGAAGGATATGAGAGTGAACTCAGTCCACTCGGGCTAGTGTTTTAAGAGACTGTGTAGGAGTTCTCAAAGGCCCTGGGATTATGCCGGTAGGTAGACAAAACCAGCTACTCTCCCTGCAAGCATGAGCGCTGGTCAGCCAGAGAACTAGAAGCTTTCCTTCCGGTTAGACAAAATGTGAATATCTCTGTGTGTGTGTGTGTGTGTGTGTGTGTGTGTGTGTGTGTGTGTGAGAGAGAGAGAGAGAGAGAGAGAGAGAGAGGAGAGAGAGAGGAGAGAGAGAAAGAGAGAGAGAGAGAGAGAGAGACCCCTCTGGACACTGGCCCAGCAACTTATCTACACCACCTGGCAACAGTTACCATGGTTACGGGTACAGGTTGTGCCTGAGAGCTTCCGGAAGGGGATTAAGCCAGATTCCTACAGGGTTACCTGGAAGTCACCGTGTCGTCAGCCAGAGGAGGTGCAGAGAGCTCTGTTTTTAGTCAGGTAGACATAGACTGCGATCCAGTGCAGACGCTGTTGAGCCATGTGCACTTGGGCAAGCTCTTACGAGATGGGAGAATGGGAACAGGCCATGCCAGGCACCATCCTAAGGAAGCAAAGCTCACTGAGCTCACTGATGCTTGACTGATGAGGCAGGAACGGACGGGAGACACCGAAGGGAGGAGGGAATTAATAACTTGCCCGAGGCTGCCCACGTTCTCGGCACAGGAGGATACTTAATAGTGTGAAGCTCCCTTCCTCCAAGGTGCCACACAGCTCCGCAGTGCCAAGGGGGGCCTGGATCCAAGCGTATCTAGTTTAAACTGCCATGCTATAGGTGAAGAGGCCGGGGTCCTGAGAAGTTGGCGCATTTCCTACAATCCTTCCTCGTCGAATAAGGCCAAGTCAGAGCTAGTGTGAGGTCTCTGGCCGCCACACTTGGATCTTTTCTTGTCTTTCCTCCGAGTCTCTTTCATTCTGTCACTGTTCCCTGGAAAGAGGGGACGGAGGCAGGTGGCAGTGTCAGGAGGCTTATGCTTAGCAAGGGGTTGGCCTTTGAGGGGCAGAGGACAGACTAGGGTTAGCCGCCCACAAATGGCTCCCTTTGTTTCTCCTTTCTGCCCAGGAATATCTGAAGGGTCTGTGCAGCCCAGAGCTGTGGAAGGAGGTCCGCTATCCGCCGGTCCTGCACTGCGTCTTCCTTGGGGCACAAGGCTTGTTCCTGGACTGCCTCTGCTGGAGTACTCTGGCTTACCTGGTGCCTGGTCCCCCTGGGTCCCTGATGGTGGGTGGGCTGACTGAGTCTTTCACCATGACACAGAACTGGCTGGAGGAGCTGGTGGCCCGGCTGCGCTGGGGCCCTGCCCCTATGGCCGCCCCCCGGGGGGGTTGGGAGACAGAGGTGACCCGGGCTTTTGGGGCCCTGGTGTGGATCCGTGGTGACAAGTATGCGGGAGACCTGCTGCAGCTCCCCCCCGCGGTCCAGGAGCTGCTCCTCAGCCTGGTTCGAGATGCCGCTGGCAAGGAAGACATCATCCAGTGGCTCAGCCACTCTGGCATCTCCAGTACCTGCTGCATCCCGGAGGTGCTGATCTTCCCTGGCCAGCAGCAGAGGGAAGGCTCATCCCTGGTGACCATAGGAGAGAGCCCTGGACCCTTCCTAGAGACAGGAACCTTCAATCAGGCTTCAGAAAATTCAGAGAGATTAACTAGTGTGGGGGCAGCTGGATCCCTGATCCCAGCCCGGAGCCCTGAGCAGGAGACGGAATGCCGGCTTGTACAGTAAGTGCTGGAGACTGGGTCTTCCCCACCCCTGCCCCTACTCATGATCCCAACGAAACAGGAATTTGGGACCAAGCTGCCTTTCTCACCCTTTCAACAATCTTGGCCTTTTCCCAGGATCTGTTCCGACAAGCAAGGTGATGGGAACAGTGCTCAAGAGGAAGGGCCCGCTGTGCAGGCCGTCAGCAGCCAGGAGTCTGCAAGTCCCACACAAGCCCTCTTGCCGCAAAGGCAGGTACAGAGGATGGAAGAGAGAAGAATCTCGTTGCGGTCACCAGTGTCAGCTTTGAGTGTGTGTCCATCCTGGAAGTCCCGGGCCCCGGGGCCAGCCTTTGGGCCATTGTGGCCAGGGACCATTGCTGCGACTTTCTGGAAGATCAATGAACTACATTCCCTTCACCTGGCCTGGCTCCTATCCCAGGCTTGCTTCAGTTTCCGGTTCTGGCAGAGACCCATGGGCCCCATTCAGCTGAGGCTGCCAGCACAGAGTCCTTTGCCCTTAAACCTGGAGTGGAAACAGAAAGAGCTGACTCCTCTCCCCAGCATCGAAAACCAGCCTTGTAGAGAAGATGGGGAGCTGGGAAGGGAGACAGCCCTAGAGCATAACCCGAGGCCAGAGGACCCCCCAGGAACCATCTGTTTATCGGTGGTGCCAGCGGATTGTGCTATCAAAGAGGTTGTTAGCTCAGAGTTTCCAGAAGTAGGGCCATCTTTGACATCTATACCCCAAGCTGCAGTCGAGCAGGAAGATGAAAGAAGTGTGTTGTCAGATTGTAGAGTTCTAGAAAAGTTGTCCTCTTCAGCACTGCCCACCGAGCAGAGGGGACCCGCAGCTCAAGAGAGGCCAGTGGCTCGAGCGGGGATGACAGGCCAATCAGTACCCAAAGCTCCGACCGTGTCTGAAACTCTTGAAATGCCCGTGGCTACAGCAGTGTCCAAAGCTGAACACCCACCCACCAAGGAAAGGCTGCCTGCAGTTCCCAAAGGGCCTCCAGCCCTAAAGAAGTCAGCAGTGTACGCAGAGCCTACAGCTCCCACAATGCCTTCGGCTCCACCCAAATCAGCAGTTCCTGTGGCGCCCACAGCCCAAAAACCAACGGAGTGTCAACCAGCAGCTCCTGTGGCACCTACAGCCCCCAAAGCAGCAGCGGATCAACCAGCAGCTCCTGTGGCGCCCACAGCCCCCAAAGCAGCGGCGGATCAACCAGCAGCTCCTGTGGCGCCCACAGCCCCCAAAGCAGCAGCGGATCAACCAGCAGCTCCTGTGGCACCTACAGCCCCCAAAGCAGCAGCGGATCAACCAGCAGCTCCTGTGGCGCCCACAGCCCCCAAAGCAGCAGCGGATCAACCTGCAGCTCCTGCGGCACTCACAACTCCCCAGACTCTTGCAGCTCAGAAAATACCTTCAGTCAAAACACCTGCAGGCCCCCAAACCCCCAAAGTTCAAACTGGAAATGCTGCTAAAGCAGGTTCTGCGACTCCCAAAACACCTTCGACCACCAAAGCACCTGGAGCTTCTAAAGCCTCCGGAGCATCTAAAAAGTCTGCAGCCCCGAAGGGGTCCACGGTTGCAGGACCGGCCTCGGATGTAGCCAAACTCCTGAGTGAGGCCCAGGCTTCAAAGAGCAGAGCTGCCACGCCGAAGGGCCAGGGAAAGGCTGGAAGGCAGGCTCTGCAGGCCGGTAGCACCGTGGCCTCCAGAAATAAACATCAGTTCCTGAAGGAAGGAATCCTTGGGGCTTGGGAAGAAGCCCAGAGGCAGTCATCTCACCACCCACAGGCCAGCAGCACAGTGACCAGCTTCCAGAGGTACCACGAGGCCTTGGACACACCCTTCGAGTTGAACTTGTCCGGGGAGCCTGGGAATCCAGGGCTGCGGAGAGTGGTCATCGATGGTAGCAGCGTGGCCATGGTGTGAGTAGCCATGGGCTGGGTGTGTGTGTGTGTGTGTGTGTGTGTGGGGCTGGGCAGGTATTCCTCCCTGACCTCATATGGGTAACAAAAGATGAGGGAACTGGCATGTATTGAATGGCTACCGCATGGCAAGGAGTGTGCACAGTGGGGCTGCAGGCCAGGTGTGGCGGCGCATCCACATTTAATCCCAGCAGAGGCAGGAGGATTTCTTTGAGTGCCAGACCAGCCTTGTCTACATAGTAAGCTCCATCCAGGACAACTAGGACTTCATAGACCTTGTCTCGGGGGGGGGGGGGGGGGGGGGGGAGGGAGGGAATGCCAGGGGGTGGATGGGGGAGGGTATTGCTGGCATCCTTGGCACTCTTGGGACATTACCTGCTTGGGCCCGGGGCGAGGGATGAGTGGTGAGGCGTGGCCTTCTGGAAGTAGTTCCCTCTCTCCCACCGCCCCACAGGCACGGCCTCCAACACTTCTTCTCTTGTCGGGGCATCGCCATGGCGGTGCAGTATTTCTGGAATCGAGGACACCGAGAGGTCACTGTGTTTGTGCCCACCTGGCAACTGAAGAAGACCCGGAGGGTGAGAGGTGAGGTGCCCGCTGCTGCCAGCCCTTCCAGCACCACCGGGCTCTCTCCCTCCTTGTCTCTCTGCCCTGTTCTTCCACCACCCGGGCCCCGTTCTCACTTAGCTCTCCCGCTGTCTCTGTGTTCTGTCACCCCCCAGAGAGCCACTTTCTGACGCAGCTCCACGCACTCAAGATGCTTTCAATCACTCCCTCCCAGCTGGAAAATGGCAAGAAGATCACCACCTATGATTACAGGTGCGCCATTCCCCAGGTCCCTCTGTGGGGCTCGGGGTGGTCTCGGATGGTGTCCCATCTCATCTTCTCAGGGGGAAATGGAGGCAAATGCCATGTCCAAGAGGAGGTATTGGCGCACAAATGAGATGGCTGAAGCTTGGCTCTTTCCAAGCACAAGGTCGCTGACATCCTTGGAACTCTGGTGCTGTGCTTTCCTCCTGCATGGCCTGTGGGCCCAGGCTCATCGCCTTGGATAGGATGAGCCTCATCCTTCAAATAAGTGGCAGTGGTACCCTAGGCTTTTTGGTGCCTAGTTTGGGTTAAAGTTCATATCTCAAGGAATGCCTTCAATCTTCCCTCCCCAAGCTCGGATGCAGGGAGGCGGTGTATGTGACCGCATGTCGATGGATCCTTGGACAAGGCTCTGGAAGTGCAGTTAGATGGACCTGGTTTGCCTAAACATTGACATCCCCTCAGCATTCATTGTCTAGCATGGCTATAGAACTAGCGTGCCTAGGGGAGTCTGTGACCCTGCCTGAACTAGGGCAGGGAAGCAAGCAAGGCCCTGCCATAGTCCTGGGCCAGATGCTCAGCCGACAGTTCTTGGCTTCACTTGGGCACCTCGAATGCTGGGTGGGGAGAGGTTCTGTTTCTTCCCTGTGTTCCCCGCAATCTACCCAGCCTCCAAGGCTGTGAAAGGCTGGGCAGGGCCGCTTCAGCATCCCAAACTTCCAGAGCTGAGTCCTGGGTGAGTTTGTTAAATCCTCCAAATCCAGCCAGGCAAAGGCTTAAGGGGAAATGGCTTTTCTGTAGAAGAGCCCTCTGCTGGGTACTTGGGAAATGGCATGTGAACATTCCAGGGAATGCCGAGAAGGAGGTAGGTAGCTCTTTTTCCTGGTCACAGCCCTCCTTAGAAGGAGAGCGATCCTCAGAAGAATGGATTTGTTTATTTAGTCACGTGATTTTATGTGTTAGTATATATGTGGATGTACACGTTGGCACAAATGTGAGTATTGTGCTTTGATGAAGAATATTGTGTGCTTTGTGCTAGGCACTGAATTCGACATGTAAGCATCACCTCGGTTTAATTATTGCAGCAAATGGGGTGGGTATTTTATCTACATTTTACAGATGCAGAAACGGGAGCAGAAAATACCTATGCATGAATGTGAACCAGAGGATGGGTTCTGTGTTGCGTGAGCCTGTGTGTTTGGGAAGGGTGTGTGCTTGTATACACACTTGGGGGTCTGTGCAACCAGGTACACCTTCTGGGGGATGTTGGGATCCCAGATGACCACATGGAAGAGAGGATATGCTGTAGAGCCTTGTCTTGATTACAGAGGGCAGAGTTTCTGTCTGGCCCACTGGGGAGCTCTAGCTCATTTTCCAGAGGGTCCAGAAAGTGAGAGGGTAGTTCCTAGATGGTTAGTGATTTCCTTTTCCCTCGCAGGTTCATGGTAAAGCTGGCAGAGGAGACAGACGGAATCATCGTCACTAACGAGCAGATTCACATCCTAATGAATAATTCCAAGAAAGTGATGATCAGAGATCGGTGAGACATTCCTTGGGACTTGTGCCCCTGTTTCTCAGTGATGTCAGGCAGCCGGTGGCAGAAAGAGATGCTGGGGCAGGAAGAGGAGCCTTAGGACAGGGCTCTCCAGTACCTGCTGGGAAATGGGGAGTCTTGGCCCCGGTGGAGGCAACAGAGTGTGGCTGGATCTTGGGCTCAACCATGTTCTTGCCCCTTTCTCTTGTGGGTCTAGCCTGCTGCCCTTCACCTTTGCGGGGAATCTCTTCATGGTACCAGATGACCCCCTGGGCCGTGATGGCCCCACCTTGGATGAATTTCTGAAGAAACCGAACAGGTAATTTGTCAGGTCTTCTCTACCTCCCAGACGTTCCTGGGACTGACCAGAAGCTCCTTTTGGTGTTTGCCAACATTTATCTAGTTCTTACTAGTTAACAGAGTGGTTGGACCGTTTTATATCTTTATATATCCGCCACATTTTGATGCTTCTACCCACTATTCACATTATGATTTTAACATTTCACACACACCTTTTCATGTATCTCGCCACAACTGGCATTTGTGCTTAATCTTTTCTTGCTGTCTTCAGACCTACACTGTGCAAATTCGTGCGGTGCACTGTTGCAGCCAAGTAGCATTCCACTCCATGCAGAGGAATCGCTTCTCTGTCTGGGGCCATTTGACTGTTTTTGCTTTATGCTGCTGGTGATGTGTGACAGCAAGCAACTTTTTTTTTTTCTTTCATTGTGTCCAAGAGAGCTGTGTGTACACATGTGCTGTCATGTTCGTTATCCCCGTTGATCCTTGCAATCTGAGTTAGAAGTAAATGACCATATTCCTCATTTCGTAGACGAGGAATCGGAGGCTCAAGTGACCTTTTCAAGGTCATTTTGGTGCAACTGGTTTGTAGCATCTCTGATCCTCTGGCTTCTATGTGCCTTGGGCCACATTTGCTGTCCCCCTGCCCCCAGTGTTCTGAGCCCTTCGAGGGAACTTGGTTGGGACCTGTGGACAGGGCAGTGCTTCCTAGACCACCTCTCCACACACCCCCACCCCCAGTTCATCAGTTTGTCCCCCACCCGCCATGTCATCAGTGTGTGGAAATGAAGCCGAGGTTTCTCCATTGTGTGCTAGGCCTTCCCTCCAGGGTTGACCTTCCCCTGGAAGGTTCATCCTGGGCTAAGAGTTGAAGCTGCCAGTCATCTCTTATCAAGCCATTGACTCAAAACTAATTTAAATGTTTCATGGTCTTATTTAGTTTTGTCACCCGTTGTTGTGATAAAATACCCCGACAAAAGCATCTTAATGGAGAAAGGGTGGTTTTAGCTCACACTGTGGGCAGTCACAGTGGCAGGAGCTTGGGAAGAACTGGTCACGTCGTGTCTGCAGTCAGAAGAGAGCAGTGGATGTGTGCTTGCTAGTGCTCAGCTCACTTTGTCCACTTGGCACAGTCTAGGAGCCTCTGCCTAGGGAGTGACACCACCCAGGGTGGGAGGGTCTTCTCGCCTCAAGGTAATCAAGATGATCCCTCACGGATGTGCCTCCAGGCTACCCGGTCTACACAGCCCTTCACTGAGCCCTACCTTCTCAGTTGATTCTAGATCGTGTCAAGCTGACGATTAAAACTGACCATCACAGTCAGTAAGATTTTGGTTTGATAAACTTTCAAAGCACAGAAGAATCCTTGCTGAAGTTCTAGCATGTGTAAGCTGGAGAGCAAGTAGTTATGGGCTGGCTCCTGACTGACCCCTGTCTTGTATGAAGGACTCCTAGGAATGAGGTGGGTTTCTGTGGGGTGACCACATGTGGCTTTCCCCACGGATAATCTGTGGGGGTGGGGCTGCCCCCTCTCCTTCTTCTGCTTGTTTTGGTGATAGGTTGGACATGGACATCGGCAATTTCTTGAAGGTGTGGAAGACCCTTCCTCCCAGCTCAGCCAGTATCTCTGAGTTGAGTGACGATGCTGATCCTGAGCCGTTGGTGGGTCCACAGAATGTGAAAGCGGTCAGGGAGAAGAGGGAGGAAAGCCTGGAAGAGGAGCTGGTGGAGGAGCCAGAAATATCAAAGCCTGATGAGCAAGATGACCACGGCTCTTCCCTTGTGTCGGCGTTTGGAGTCGAATGCCTTTCCTTTCCTGAGGAAATCCTCCGGTGTCTCAGCCTGCATGACCCCTCTGAGGGGGCTTTAGACATTGACCTTCTGCCAGTGGTATCCTCCCCCTACCTGGATGTCCCCTGGGATGGAAAGGCTCCCTCTCAACAAGTTCTTGCCCAGCTTGCTCAGCTCACCATCCCTAGCAACTTCACCGCACTGTCTTTTTTTATGGGCTTTATGGATTCCCACCGGGATGCTATTCCTGACTATGAAGCCCTTGTGGGTCCCCTGCACAGCCTCTTCAAGCAGAAGCCAGACTGGCAGTGGAACCAGGAGCATGAGAAGGCCTTCCTGGCCCTGAAACGGGCCTTAGTGTCCGCCCTCTGCCTGTCAACCCCCAACTCCCTTCTGCCCTTCTACCTGGAAGTGACCGTCAGCCAGGTGTCACTGACGGCCATCCTGCAGCAGGAACACTCAGGAAGGAAGCACCCCATCGCCTATACCTCGAAACCTCTCCTCCCTGATGAGGACAGTGAGGGCCCTCAGTCAGGGGGGGACAGCCCCTATGCTGTGGCTTGGGCCCTCAAACACTTCTCCCGATGCATTGGAGACAACCCAGTGGTTCTGCGTCTTTCCTATGCCTCCCGGACCACGGTGGACAATGAGGCGTGGGAAAGCCGTAGGGTTTCCAAAGCCTGGTTGATTCGATGGTCTCTCTTGGTGCAGGACAAAGGCAAGCGGGAACTGGAATTGGCCCTTCTCCAGGGCCTGCTGGGGGAAAACCAGCTGCTCACACCGGCTGCCTCGATGCCTCGCGTTTTCCAGCTTCTGCCTCCTTCTACTGACCTGTCTACTTTTATCTGCATCCATATATCCGGCTATTGCTTCTACCGTGACGACGAGCTGTGTGTTGGCTTTGGTCTCTACGTCTTGTCTCCCACCAGCCCCCCGGTCTCCCTCACCTTTTCCTGTCCCCCTTATACACTCACCTATGCCCACCTGGCAGCTGTGGCCTGTGGCCTAGAGCGCTTTGGCCAGTCCCACCTGCCGGTGGTTTTCCTCACCCACTGCAACTGGATCTTCAGCGTCCTCTGGGAGCTCCTGCCACTCTGGAAAGCCCGGGGCTTCCTCTCATCTGACGGGGCTTCGCTACCCCATCCAAGCTTGCTCTCCTATATTCTCTCTCTCGCTTCCGGCTTCTCAACCCTTCCCTTTATCTACCGAATCCCTTATCGGGGCTCTCTGTTTGCTGTGACAGTGGATACTTTGGCCAAGCAGGGTGCCCAAGGGGGCGGGCAGTGGTGGGATTTGCCGAAGGATGTGCCAGCGCCAGTGGTGACCCCCCATACTAAAGGCAGGAAACCTAACTTGCTGGCCTTACAGCTGAGTGACGGCACCTTGGCTGATGTCATCACCAAGCTGCAGGCAGGGCAGAAATTACCCGGGTCGTCGCCGTTCAGTTCCGCCTTTCATTCCCTCAGCCTCGACAAAGACACTGGCCTGCTTATGTTCAAGGGGGAAAAACATCCCAGGGTCTGGGTAGTCCCAAGGCAACTTCGGAGGGATCTGATTTTTTCTGTGCATGACATCCCCTTGGGGGGGCACCAGAGGCCGGAGGAGACTTATAAGAAGTTGCGGTTCCTGGGGTGGTGGCCTGGGATGCAGGAGCATGTGAGGGATTACTGCAGGAGCTGTTTGTTTTGCATTCCCCGAAATCTCACAGGTGGTGAGTTGAAAGTAATTGAGTCCCCGTGGCCTCTCAGGTCAACGGCTCCCTGGTCAAGTCTGCAGATCGAGGTGGTGGGTCCGGTCACTGTGAGTGAGGAGGGTCATAAGCACGTGCTCATTGTGGCGGATGCCAATACCCGGTGGGTGGAGGCATTCCCTCTGAAGCCCTATACGCACATGGCTGTGGCCCAGGTGTTACTGCAGCACGTGTTTGCAAGATGGGGTGTGCCCCTAAGGCTGGAGGCAGCCCAAGGTCCCCAGTTTGCCCGGCATGTCCTGGTGAGCTGTGGACTGGCCCTAGGAGCCCAGGTGACCACGCTGAGTAGGGCCCTCCAGTTCCCCTGTTTGATGAGTTCAGAGGCCTACTGGGAGTTCAAGAGGGCCCTGAAGGAGTTCATCTTCCTGCATGGCAAAAAGTGGGCAAGCTCCCTTCCCTTACTGCACCTGGCCTTTAGGGCCTCCACCCCAGACGCCACCCCATACCAGGTCCTGACTGGGGGGGAGGTGAGGCTGGCAGAGCCCTTGTGGTGGGAGATGAGCAGCGCCAACGTGGAGGGGCTCAAGATGGATGCTTTCTTGCTGCGGCTGATGCGGGAGCTGTTGGACCTCCACTGGCGGGTGGCAGAAAATGCAAGTGAGAAAGCCGAGAATAGACGTTTCAAGAGGGAGACCCAGGAGAAGGGGTGGCATGTGGGCGACCAGGTCCTCTTGTTGTCTCTCCCCAAGAATGGCAGCAGTGCCAAGTGGGTGGGTCCCTTCTACATCGGGGACCGGTTGAGCCTATCCCTCTACAGGGTGTGGGGTTTCCCGACCCCAGAGAAGCTGGGGTGTGTCTATCCTAGCAGTCTAATGAAGGGCTTTGTCAACAGTGACACAGCCCTGTCCCTCAGTGTGCCCCTCAACGACTTGGAGCAGTGAGGTAGAGCCATCAAGGAGCTCTCTGCTCCAGGGGTCCTGGGTTTCTGCTGCTAGGCCTCCCCTCTGCTCTAAGAAATGCTCTTAGCTCTTTGGGGCCCTTGGTTGTGCCTTTTGTGGAGAAGTTGCTTCAAAAAGCTTTGCTGAATTGCCTTGACCTAGGGATGAATGTCCCTATGGAAACATCCCCAGCTTAGGGTTTTTGGAAACCTTGCCAAAGGTTGTCATATGTGGGCTCTGGCAGTTTTACACTTGGGAGCAGAAAGTCTCCTTACTAAAGTAGGCCAGGCTCACAGTCTTCCCCAAGTGCCGTCTTGTCCCTTCATACACATGCAGGCGTATATTGGTGTGTGCACCCCTTCCCCCAATATCTTAAACCTGGTATACTTAATAGCATGAATCTGAACCTCACAGTGGGTACCACCGCTCGCTCTCATGTGAGGGCCTCCCCTTACACTGTGGGTTTGGTGAGCCTTTGCCCTTGGAGTTTTCAGTGGCACAGACACATGCTGGCAGCGGAGTGGCGGGGGGTGGGGTGGGAGAAGTGGGGGTGGGGGGTGCGGGACACACACACAGCGGCTCTCCAGTCAGCTTCCTTTGCCTTCTCAGCTGTCAAGAAAAGGTTTTAGCCTTCATGTGCCTCCAGGACGATGGCACCTACCTGTGTAAGGGGAAGGGATGGTGGAAGGGGATGAGTTGGCCTACCTCATTTGATTCCAGTTAAAGGGAGATGATTGCTGACCCCTGCTGTGATGGTGATCACCTCACAGCAATCACGGACCTCGGTGCCAAGTGTGGCACCTCTACTGGAAGAGCTGCTTCTATTAGGTCAAGTGATGCCCAGGCTTTGCTTCAAGGGGAGGGCATTGGCATGGGTAGTTTGACACGTGGCCAGGTGCTGGGTAGCTTTATCTCTTATTCTTCTCATCCCCTCCCAAAGCCCACAGCCCTCTCCTGCCTGCATGGTCCCCATCTCCTTAGACACCATGGGACTGCTCTGTTCTGAGCGGCTCCAGTGCTCTCGATCGGCCTTTGTGTAGAGCTCTGTTAGAGCTAGCTGAGCAGTGGGCACTCCCGCAGTGGGTGTTTCCACAGTGGGCGCTCCCGCAGTGGGCGTGGGCCTCTCATAGACATGAGTGCTTCTCACCCCTCTGCATGTCCACACTGCTGAGCTGTCAGTCTGCAGAGGAAGGTAGCATCATGCCACTCTGGCTCATTTCTTCAGGAGCCAATCCAGTTTTCTAGCCCAGCGCAAGTTGCCAGACTGGTCATCGCAGAGTGCCGGGGCCAGAGAAGTTGCCATTGTGTCCAGCTTGTTTCATAGCAGAGGAATGAGGGCCAAAGGGGGAAATGACTTGTCCAAAGTCATTCAGCTGGGTGGTGGCTGAGGTGGGACCCGGATGAACCTTCCTGACTATGATGACTTCCAGTTCATCATGACAGGAGTTCTAGCAACAGGTTCAAGCAGGAGAATCCTTCCAGATTGTGGACCTCCGTTCCCTTTGATGCCATTTCCCAACTTTTCTAGATAAAGGACCTGGATGCTGTTCTTCAGCCAATCCAGCTGTCAACCCTGCCCAGGAATGAATGCTGGGCGCTGCCGAGACGCTGGCAGGTTAGCTGTAGAGTTTTTAGCAGGTACTGTATTTCCTCACCTGGGCCTCTTTCCCACCTCTTCGTCTAGTGTGCCAGCCTCACTCTCCCACCCCAGGGCTGTATTCAAACCCCTCTTCCTGTCAAGTACAATTTTTATCATGTGCTCTTTCAAGTGATTTTCATTCTATTTTTCAATAAATCCATTAAAGTGGAACCAATGATTTGTTTGTTTGTTTTGTTTTCCAGAATTGGGGGGTAAGGTGGGTGGGGCATCTGTGGGGTTATAGCTCACTGCTCTTCTTCTTGTACCTGGAACCCTTGTTCTTCCCGCTCCAGCTCAGAGTCCTTACTCTTGGCTAAGCTTCCTGACTTAGGGCCTTGGCTTTCTGCTGCCTTTTCTACATGCCCAGACTTCTGCTTGGTGCTGGCGTGGTTACAGAGTGCAGGAGGAAGGTGCAAGCCCCCATGAGACCTCCATTCATTTCCTATTTGAAGCACACCTGCTATGTGCCATGTTCTGTCTAGGAGTGGAGAGGATGACAGGTACAGTGACCGACGTGGTCTCTGTCCGATTGGAGCCCGGAGTCAGGTGAGGGAGAAAGAGAAGTGAACACAATAATACAGTGTGGTTTGAGATGAGGCCCATGAGAGCCGTGGAGCAAAGTCCTGGGCTTACAATTTGTGTGGTATTCAGGAAGGTCATCCCAGAGCCCCTTCTGCAAAAGCCAAGGTCTCTACTTAGTGCGGGCCGAGAGCAAGAGATCAGGGATGCTGAAATGGAAGGCCATTTGGGAAGGTTGGCAGCCAAAGACCTATCATTTTCTATTCCAGATAGCTTGAAGCAATGGTCAACTCTTACCCACACTGGCTTCTAAGATTTTCTTTGCCTATAGATACTTGACAAGGTTTTAGTAGAGATTCGAGAGTCTCCTATGCATTTTTCTTTTTTGAAACAGGGTTTCTTGCAGCCCAGGCTAGCCTCCAACTTACTATCTAGCCAGGGCTGACTTCAAATTCCTCACCTTCTGATTCCACATCCCAAATTTTGAGATCGCAGGCACAGTCCACCATGCCTGGCCGAGATTCCCTTTATTTGGGGGAGAGAAAATAAAGTTTGCCCACCGTCAAGTACTGTGGGCACTGTTAGCTAACAGCCACAGCTGCTCTCATTTCCACCCGTCACATTCTCATTTAGGGCACGGGTAGGTGGGCTTTCTCATCTCCGGCAGAGGAGAGGTTAAAACAGTCACCACATAGACAGTCTAATGCAAACCGTACAGCCCTCCCATCCTACGGTCCAAACTCACATAAACATCTGTGAGTTCTGTACCACCGTCCTAGGTGAAACATGTGTGTTCACTGTAAAATTGAACACACCTGGAAGACAGAAACATTGTAACAGGTAAAGGGCCACTAGAACTCAAAACATCCTGCCTGCTTTGGGAGATTGCCCAGGAACCCTGGGACAGACCCCACAGCCCTCCGACTGTTTACTAATTTATACACTAAGGACTCACATAGATTGAGTGTTTGCCAGGTACTAGGCTAAGTGCTTCCCAAACCTGACACAGTTAATAGCTCCAATGTATAGATGGGGAAAATGGGGCACAGAGAGGCAAGGGGAACTCCCTGAAGGTCACATGCAGCTAAAGGAGGGTCTGGGCCTTCATGACTATCCGATGCCACTCAGGAACTGTTGTTCATGCTTTCTCTCATGCAAACGTTTTTACTTTGCTGTGGAATTACTCCCCATGCCTCAATCTATGGTTTCTCTGTATTTTATTAGTGCATCATATAGTGTCAGCTAATATTTCTCCATTTTGGGACTGGAGAGATGGCTCAGTGGTTAGATCATTTGCTGTTCTTGCAGAGAGAGGTACCCAGATTTGGTTCCCAGCACCCACATAGCAGTTCATAGCTGTCTAACTCTAGTTCCAGGGGATCCAACACTCTCTTTTGACTCAAAGTATGCACGTAGGGCACATACAGACATGCAGCCCAAACACCTATACACATAAAATAAAATTTAAAAATCTGAGAAAAAGTCTCCATTTCAGTTTGGTCCAGATTAAGATGCTTCACAAAGTAAAACCTGTCCTGAGGACTGGAGAGATGGCTCAGTGGTTAAGAGTACTAACTGCTCTTCCAGAGGACCTGGGTTCAATTCCCAGCCCTACATTGCAGCTCACAACTATCCATAACTCCAGTTCTAAGGGGATCTGACACCTTCTTCTGGCCTCTGTGGGCCCTGAACACACAAGGCACACAGAGATGGCACACAGACATTCATGCAGCTAACACACCCATGCACATAAAATCAAAATAAATATTTTTTAAAATGTCTGGATTCTTTTTTTTTTTTTCTGTTGAGTCCAAGAACAGTTCTCTTGGGCCCATGACGTTTTGACTTAAATCTTACTTTGATTTCCTAAGGAGTGTCAGCAGAATGGCACAATTTCTGATGTCTTCAGGCTCTTGCAGGTGAGGAACGCTGAAGCCGTGGAGACTGTAGCGGCTGGACTGTGGGACAGCTCACACAGTGTGTTAAGGATTATGCACTCCATACCGACACCCACTAAGTTCCCAAGGGCTTTGTGCCGTGATGGAGCAGCGAGGCGGTCCCCCCAGGTGGACAGAGCAATGGGTGCTGAGGAGAACTGGAGGCGGCAGCAGCGGGGGACGGGGGCATAGATTACGGGGCTTTTCTATAAATCTACCTAACAGATTGCTAGTTGCTAACCAGGGAGATGGAAAACATTGGACAGAAGCAGTGGCTGGGGTGGGTGACAAGGAGTCCTGGGGAGAAAAGCTGGCTTCTAGTTTGGGTGACAGGAAAGTTCAAATTACCAAGTGAACAGGGAGGGAGAAAAGACTTGGTGAGTAAAGCCTGTAACTCACGTTTCAGCAGGTTGAGTAGCGGTGGAATGTGGGAGTCTGCTTAGAAGAGTCACTGCTCAGAAAGTCTAAGAATGGGGAGACTGTGGATGGACACATGTGCTGCTGGGAGTGTGTTAAGGCCAAAGAAATGTAGGACAGAGCCTTGAGAGAGACCATTTAAGAGAGAGTGAGCGAGGTATGGTAGTGCACACCTGTAGTCCAAGCACCTCAGAAGGCTGAAGCAGGAGGATTGCTGAGTTTGACACCCGCCTGGTAAGACTGCCTCAAAACAAGCAAAGGAATGAACAAAAGTGGCAGGTGAGTCTAAAAAAGGGTCTGGGACATGCTCAGAAAGTACTCCAGCAACATCTATTAAGAGGACATGGGCAACAGGATCTGACCTTAGGGACAGCCTGGGTAGCAGGACTAGATGTCTGGGGACAGTAGTGACGCTGGAGGCAGTGTGGGTGGAGCAGCAGAGCCAGACTTCACCAGTGACTCACAGGCCAGCAACTGGTCACATGTTTAGATTATGAAATTAAGGCCTAAAGAGGAGGCAAGTTGATGCTAAGGGGTTCAGAGCTTTAGAGAGCTGGATAGCTAGCTACCTGGAGCTACAGCCACCCCCATACCTAACCTAGTCTCCTTTAGTTTGGAGAGATGCAAGCTCTTAATCCTAAATACTGAAGGGAAGGCATAGAGAAGAGCAAAAGGCAAGGGGGTGCTCAGAGGAAACAGGGTCCACGCTGGTGGGTGGAGGCAGCCACCTGCCTCACCAGGAGGTGAAGTCAGCTGAGCAGCACAGGAAGAGGCAGATGTGGGGAGGAAGGCCAGCGTGGGAGTGGCTGGAGGGTGGGGCTCTGGTCTCAGTCTGCATTCAGTGGAGCAGAACCTGAGGCCCTCTGCTGTTGGCAGGTGGCGGGAGCTGGTGAAGGATCCAGGCTGGAGGCTGTGGGTTTACAACTATAATGGATTCTTCATTGGCCCATTTTCTCTGTGTAAATTAGCTGCCAGGAAGAAGGGCAGAGTGAAAGTCGACATTGGATTCTATTTTTAGCATCCCCAAATCTGAGGCGCTTTGGTCCCTACAAAGGAATACCTATTGCCACATGGGCTTTACTTACTATTTAATCTGTGTCCTTCATAAACCTACTTAAGCAAAAACTGAATACAAAAACACACAGCCAACAAATCAGATTCTATACATTTTACAAGTCAAATCACTTAAACATTGATTACAAATTCAATTAAATCCTGAATATTTTAGAGGAATCACACATCTAATTGGTCAGCTCCTTTAAGAGCTTTGAACATTTTGATAAAGCAAACACATCACTACAAGCATTATACAAGTTTTGTGTGTGTGCATGTGTGACAGAGTCTAGGTAGCCCAGGCTAACCTTCAACTTCAGGTCTTCCTGCTTCTGCTTCTCAAGTCCCCAGTTTACAGGTGTGTACCATCACACTAGGCTGGATTGTCCAGGTTTTTTTTTTTAATTTATTTATTCTTATTTTATGTGCATTGGTCTTTTGTCTGCATGCACATCTGTGTGAGGGTGTCAGATCTTGGAGTTACAGACAGTTGTGAGGTGCCATGTGGGTGCTGGGAATTGAACCCAGGTCCTCTGGAAGAGCAGCCAGTGCTCTTTTTTTCTTTTTTTTTTTTTTGGTTTTTCGAGACAGGGTATCTCTGTGTAGCTTTGCGCCTTTCCTGGAACTCACTTTGGAGACCAGGCTGGCCTTGAACTCACAGAGATCCGCCTGGCTCTGCCTCCTGAGTGCTGGGATTAAAGGCGTGCGCCACCACCGCCCGGCCAGCCAGTGCTCTTAACTGCTGAGTCATTTCTCCAGCCCCAAGGATTGTCCAGTTTTAAACCTCCACTCCCACCATAATAAAAACTAGTTTGTAGATTATGAAATGGATACTATCTCACTCAGACCAAGTTTTGAATTTGGTCTTCAAATCAAAAAAAAAAAAAAAAAAAAAAAAAAAAGAGGGACACACAGCCGTGTGGCCTGAAGATAAACCATCTATCTCTGGGCCAAAAGACAAGAGGGCATTCCCTCTGTGCCAAGGAGTTCTGGATGGGCAGTTAGTGGATTCTTGGTTGAGTAGGAACTGATTTACCTTCTAAAATGATTAAAACCTGAGTGTCTCTCTCTCTCTGTCTCTCTCTCTCTGTGTCTCTGTCTCTGTCTCTCTCTCTCTCTCTGTGTGTGTGTGTGTGTGTGTGTGTGTGTGTGTGTGTGTGTGTGTGTGTGTGTATCAGGGAGCTGGAGAGATGGCTCAGTGGTTAAGAGCCCTGGTGCTCTTGCAGAGGATCCAGCTCACATTACTCATGGTAGCTCACTGCTGGCTCTAACTCCAGTCTTTTTTTTGTTTGTTTGTTTGTTTGTTTTTCGAGACAGGGTTTCTCTGTGTAGCTTTGCGCCTTTCCTGGAACTCACTTGGTAGCCCAGGCTGGCCTTGAACTCACAGAGATCCGCCTGGCTCTGCCTCCTGAGTGCTGGGATTAAAGGCGTGCACCACCACCGCCCGGCTCTAACTCCAGTCTTAAGGGATCTGACATGCTTGTCTATCCTCTGAGAGAACTGTATGTATGTGGTGCAAAGATAAAACACCCATACAAGTAAAGTAAAAATAAACTTCTGTATCCCAGAATCTAATCAATATTTATATGTACAATTCAGCTATCATTTGGCTTAAAAAGGCTTATTGGGAAATGTTATCATTTATACTATTTGCTACAGAGAAAATATTTTACTGTTTAAAATAACCCTGGACTTTTAAATTATAACCTGTTTTTTATGTTCGGGCTATCTGAGTATTATTTCTCCTGCAGTTGTACATAAAATGATTTTACATTAAAAAAAGGACAAATACTATAGAATTGTATTACATGAAATATATAGAATATACAAATTCATAGAGACAGAAAGATTAGACGTTATCTCAAGATAGAGAAGAAAGGAATATAGAGCAATGATTTCCTAAGTACAGAATCTCTGTTTTGTGTGATGGAAAAACCCCACAAATGGACAGGACATAATATCATGAATGTAATAAATCAATATAATTAATGAATATCATAAATATAATTATTGAATGAATACTGCAAATGTAATCAATGAATACCACAAATGTAATTAATATCATGAGTGTAATTAATGAATATCATGAGTATAATTAAAAAATAAAAATAAATAAATAAACTAAAAAAAACCCCAAAAAACCTATGTTGGTTTTTTATGTTGGGTGAACTGTGCCAAGCGTTTTTCTCAACATTCAAAATCTGTGGTATATCTCAGAGCCTATGTGAGATGTCACCAAGACATCTCAGTATGCTGTTACACGGAATGGGGACTTTGCATATGCATGCAGGTGGGGACCTTAAAATAAAAAGATAATTATGTATATTCTGGAAGGGTCTAGTCTAAGCACTGAATCCTCAAACTCCAAGAACTTTCCCCATGGAAGTCAGAAACATGTAGCAGCTATAGGTCGGGGAGAGTCAAAGGGTGGGGCTGGGCCTGCAGCTTTTGGTTAGAAAACAGGATACTGGGGACATCAGTGCTACAATCTAAGGAGCTGCATTCTATGAGTTTGGCTTCTTCCATTCTAGTGAGGAAGACCGCTACCGTCCACCTTATTTTTGACTTTGTGAAACCTCAATCAGAGAATAGTCACACTCTGCAAGATGACTGACATACAGAAACTGTGATAAATAAACAGCATCTTAAACCAGTTGGTGTTTACAAGCTGATCTAGCCTATTGTATTTTGAAAATCTTCCAATGTCCAATTACTCTTCTTTCTTACTGTAAGACTCCTGACTTTTAGCTGGACACAGTTGCCTAGAACAAAGTCTATGGGCTATGGAGATGGCCCTGTGGTTAGAACACTTGCTGTGTGAGCCTGATAACTTGAGTTCACATCCTTAGAATCCACATACAAGCTGGCCATAACCCATGCATCTGTAATCCTTGTCTCCTAGGGGAAGATAGAATTCCAGAAGCTTCCAGATGAACTAGCCTGATGTACACAGTGATACATTAGAATCACTGTCTCAGACATGGTGGGAGGGGAGGACCAACATCCAAGGCGCTCTCTCTCTCTCTCTCTCTCTCACACACACACACACACACACACACACACACACACACACACACAGAGAGAGAGAGAGAGAGAGAGAGAGAGAGAGAGAGAGAGAGAGAGAGAAAATACTACAAAAAGGTAAGTTTGTTTCCTAGTCTGTCCTGGCTTGGTGTGGCCTAGTGTGATTACATTCTAGCAATGAGATGTAACCAGAAATGGTATATGCAGCTGTCAGAAAACCTTTCAAGGAAGGAGTCATGCCCTTTCTTCTCTCCTTCTATCCAGCACTGCTGGGCTGATGTAATTGCTGAAGCTCAAGAAGCCATCTTGGGCCACGAGGTGTCAGGCCAAGGACGCCAGAACTGCAGAAGGGGAGCCTGGGCTTTTGCGATCATGAGCGGCTGTTCATCCTGGACTCCCAGCTGCAGACTCGTCCATGTGAGACAGAACGATTTCTTATCTTGTTTAAATTATTCTTTCTGCTCACAAAGTATGGGCAAATGCTGAAAAAAATGCTCCCCCACCTCTTTCTCACCCACTCCCCACCCCGTACCCCAGTGCAGGAGTTCAATCCTGGTGTTTCATGTACATTAGCGCTGCCCCTGAGCTATACCTCCCCCCCCTCTCTCTTTCTCTCAGTCCTGGTATTTGTTTAACTTGAGTACTATTATAGCCTTTTAAAAATTTGACTGTTATGCTCAGTTTGAATTTATTTTCTCTTCATCATGCCATATGTGCTCCAATCCTGCTCCACACTAAAGTGAGAAGTATAGCGTCTCACCGACCACAGTTCTCCAGATAGACCCATTCATGCTGGACCACGGGATGAAGAGAGTTTCTGATGCTGGAGGAAGAGGGATGAAACCATGGACTCCTGGGTACCAGGAAACTTAAGAAGAATGAGACAGTATGGATCCGGGGAGAGTGGTGCTACGGACAGGCTGCGGGTACAGGGAAGTTAGCTGAGACGCAGCTGGAGGAGAGAGGTGCCAACAAGAGTGGGGAGTGACTGAAACTCAGATTCCAAAGGTGGGGCAGTTCTAGGAGGTGGCCAAGAGGACACATGGTCACTGATGTGTTGTTCTATGGCTCATATGTGACCTTTGAGCGTGCCTCCAGCTCTGTATACCTGCTCTGGTTTCACCTGTTGGTCAGAGCAAACACACCCACACCCCCACACCCCCACACACACCCTCACATGCCTCGGGTCAGATGCGGGTCAGAGTCCATTGGGACCTGGCACAGATGGATGGCAGGATTCCTGCCTGCTGACTGTCCCAGTTTATCTGCAGCATGTTTATCATGTTCAGGGTAGGCACATGTCCCCATCCCATCTCTTCAGCTAGGGATGCTCTGTGGCCCTCCCCGCACTTTTTATGGTTGGGCTGTCAGCTCCTGTTCACATGGTGCCGGCTGAGCTCTCTCAAGCTGACTCCTGACAGGATGGAGTCTGCAGGTACGATGCGGCTGGTCCATCTGGGCCCCTGTGGGAGCCTGTCAGGCTTACCTGTGCCACCTGTCACCAAATAGCACTGAGCGGGAAGCTGGGATGGAGAACAGGAGTGGAGCCTGTGGAGTAGTGTCAGCTTCCCTCTTGCCAAATCCTGCTTTGCCAAAGCCAGAACTGAGGCAGGAGAGGGGCAGCAGGAGGCTGGGAGGGCAACTGGAGTGGTAATGGTGAGGAGTGTTCTGTCTAGAGAGTCCATAGCTCATAGCTCTTGTCTACTCTTAGCCTTGGGTGTTTGGCACAGGATCTCATGCAAGGAGGTGGGCTATAGGCAGCCTGAGGGGGCCTTTCTCTTGCTCCAAAGACGCTTGTTTCTGGGGCAGGGCAGGGCAGGGCAGGGCAGAGCAGGGCAGGGCAGGGCAGAGCAGGGCAGGGCAGGGCAGAGCAGGGCAGGGTGGCCAGACGCTAAATATCTGTCTTTTAAAGGCTTGGGTCCTCAGAGTGGGAAGATGAGGAAGCCAGAGAAGCTTGAATACTTCCAGCCACCCAGGAGATTCCCCCGACGGAGGCGCAGGGACACACGGTCCCCAGGGTCCAGGGGAAGCAGCACAGAGCTTGTGGCTGCCTCTCGGGTCACATCAGGGTCATTGGCAAAGGCTGAGACGACCGGCCATGTATTCAGCATCAGGCTCACCTAGGGAGGGGAGCTCAGTTAGGATCTATTTCCTAGCCCTTAGCTCAGGACCCTCATCTTCCCAAGGGCTTCCTTTTGGGAACCAGAGGCTTAATGGGCTCTCCTGTGAGGGCTGAGGGGTGGCCCATGTTGGGCTCTGCACATCTGCCATACCCTGCTAGCCAGGACCTTTCCTCCCTTGCTCATGGTTCCCAGGATACAGGTCAACAGAAGGGCTACCCAGGGATGTGCTGCATTCTACTTATGACCCTCCCTTCCCCCCGGCGGCGGTGGGGCTGGCCCTCTGTTCACCTGGACGGTCTGGCGGTTGTACACCTTCACCACATGGAATCGGAAGCTGTAGACTCCACGGACAGGGGCCACGAAGCATCCCGAGGTCCGATCAAAGCCACCACCCTCATTCACCAGCACCTGAGGGAAGCAGATCCTATTGAGTGGGGTTCAGGGACATCACTGGGGGTGGCGTTTGTGCAGTAAGTAAGAGAAAAAAAAAAGGGGTGGCAAGCAGGTGTGACAGGAATTTGTGGATTCCAAAATTATGAGACACGGCTAAGATAGGTTGTGTGTATGAGTGAAAGGGGCAAACAGTTGGTGGCCATCGTAGGTGAAGGGATATGGTTCTCTTGAAGGCTGAGGGATGCAGAGTGGGCTTGGACAGGAGAGCCCAGGTCCTGGCAGGTCCTCTGGACAGGGGCAAGGGTATTACCTGGTCGAAGTAGATGGCACCGGCGGTGCCGTTGCCGGTTTCCCCTGCTGGTTCATGGTGATGGCTTCGGACTGCAGCAAATGCCACTCGTCCTGGGGGTGCCTCTCCCAGGGCTGCTCCTCCAGGTCCCCCCGCAGCAGGTCGGCCCGGCTCACAGACCACCAGGCACTCCCCCTCCAGCAGGACAGGCTCTGACCCTTCTTGAGCCCACCCAGCCCCTAGGGTCAGAAGCACCAGGGCCAAGGGCAGCCTGGGGTTGTGCCGGTTGGTGGCCATCACGGCTCGGTACCTCTGTAACTCTCAGCTTTCCTTGTCTTCTGCTCTCCCTCCTCTGCTTCAGGCTTCCAGTACCTCCTGCCCTGCTCTTCTGTCCTCCCTGTGGGTCTGTCACCTAGTGTGGGCACCTCCTTCCCTCTGTTTGTGTCCCACAGCTCTGCCTGGCCTCTCCTTACTCCCGCTATCACCGCAGTTCCCTCCTCCTTGGCAGAGCACGGAGTGTCAGCAGTTGGGCTCTGAGAGGGAGAACAGGGATAGAGACAGGACACGAGGGCTCCGGCCAGATTCTGTAGCAGGGAGGCGGGACAGTGGGTGATGGAGAGCAACCCCCCTCTGTGTGTGTGTGTGTGTGTGTACGCTAGACGAAGTTTCTGCAGCTCCTTCCTCATCCTCTCCTTTACAGAACTCCTCACGGTCTTTTCCCGTGGAATCTCTCTTTTTGTTGGAAGGCGCGTCCTCCTCTTCCCCACAATCTACGCTTGTGCCAAGTGCTTGTGCCAAGGGCAGTATTCTCTTGTGACTCTGGACCAGTCCCTTGCCCTCTTGGCACCTTCGACTGCGCAGAACAGGCTGGGACCCCCACGAAGGGGAGGCGAGCGGGAGGCGTTGGGGGGTGGGATGGAGGAGTGTTGGCGACGCGCTAGGCCCCGCGGGGGACGTGGAGGGCGGGCTGGTGGGCCGCAGGGCAGCAGGCGGAGCCCGGGAGGGAGGGCAGGCGGGAGGGAGGGCAGGCGGGAGGGAGGGCGGGCGGGCGGGCGCGGGAAGAAGCACGCAGCACTGCCCTGAGCCCCAGCCAGCGCAGCCCTGGCGGGGGCGGAGCCGGGCTGACTCCGCCCCAGGCAGGGAAGTGAGTCCAAAAACAGAACGCGATGTTGACGAGACAAGTCTAGGTAGGGTGAGGAAGCCGAGAGGCCCTCCCAGATCGCCCCCAGCCCCAGATCCCTGGGGCGCGGGAGGAGCGCGGGGGGCCCCCCGGGCACCCAGAAGAGCAGGAGGAACTCGCGGCTTGGGCGGTAGGCGCGCCCCTTGCCGGCGCTGGGGAGCTGGAAGCCGCGGCCCGAGGGTGGTCGGGCTGGGGACGGCCACCACGGCCGTCCGCGGGAGGGCGGGCCTGCTCCCCGGCCTTGGGTGGCGGTGGACGTCTCCGAGAAGGGGGGCGGGGAGGTGGGCGTGGCTAGAGAAAGAACATGGCAGACAAGGGCACCCCCTCCCAGGACTACGTACACAGTTAGAGCCTCCGGCGAGTATTCGTCTCCAAAGAGGCTCTCTTCTACTCAGAAATTGCAGAGACCTCCGAGCTTTGGGAAGTTTCCCTCACCCACTCACTTCTTATGACGCTCAGAATGAGCTGCAGGCCCCTTCACCCTTCCCCTCTCAGGGCGGTGGTCATCGGTGTTCTCAGGCCAGTCGCCCATCCCAGAGAGCCTTGTTTACGAAGGACTTCCTCTCCGGGAGAGGCCTGTGTACAGATCATTTTCTATCCTCTCCACCCGCGAGGTGGACGTGCCACCTCCTGGGGTTGTTTACCGGGGCTGTAACTAGGTGCGACCTGTTGATTGTTGGGTGTCTGTAGGCCGCGTGATTAGGATTTGGGTTGACGGGAGACGGAGACTGAGCTTGCCTCTGTCCTTCCAGGACCCCAGGAAGAAGCCATGTCTACTTGGGGGTTTGCTTCCCCGACTCCTGACCGCTTTGCGGTGTCTGCGGTCGCAGAGGACAAGGTTCGGGAGCAGCAGGCTCGCGTGGAGCGTATCTTCAGCGTGGGAATGAGCGTCCTTTCCAAAGACTGCCCAGAGAACCCTCATATCTGGCTGCAGCTTGAGGGCCCCAAAGAAAATGTCTGCAGAGCCAAGGTGAACTCCTCTTCCAGCTCCTCTTAGGAACCTGCCCCTCCCCTAGGCAGAATCGCAGGAGGGGTTGGGGAGGATCTCGGCCTCTTTGCTGTCTTACTGACTGCCTCTGGCCTGAGCTTTGAGGAACTCGGCAATTCTTTTTATTTAGAATTTTGGTTTCACTTCTGCCCAGATGGCCCAGGTACTGCAGGCATTTGGAAACCAATTACTTTGTGCTCTTGGGGATAGTAGAGTAATCCCATTGTACAGGTAGTCCTTGCCAAGGAATTCACTGGGAGTGGGTGTAGGAGGGGGCTGGCCACATTGCTTTCTTTGGCCTCGAGGAGGACTTGACAGCCTTGTGTCTACAATGGAAATAATAACAGTAGCTACTTGAATGATGCAAGCCCTTGGGGCTCAGGGAGAACAATGAACCTGAGGGGATGGCTTCTAGAAGTTTCCTCTCTGACCTTCCCATCTAGGAATACCTGAAGGGGCTCTGCAGCCCAGAACTGCAGAGTGAAATCCACTTCCCACCCAGACTGCACTGCGTCTTCCAGGGAGCCCAAGGCCTCTTCCTTGACTGCCTGTCCTGGAGCACGTCTGCCCACCTGGTGCCCCTGGCTCCTGGCTCTCTGATGATCAGTGGCCTCACTGAGGCATTTGTGATGGCTCAGAGCCGGGTGGAGGACTTAATGCAGCGGCTGAGCTGGGATCTTCAACTGCAGTCTTGTCCTGGAGCCTCTGCCGGTGCTGGAGTGCTGAGAGACTTCTCTGCCCTGCTGCAGACTAGGGTGGATGCCTACACAGAGGCCCTGCTGCAGCTGCCCCTGGCTGTCCAGGAGGAGCTCCTAAGCCTGGTACAGGAGGCATCCAGAGAGCAGGGTCCACAGGCGCTGCCCTCTCGTGAGCGGGGGAGCCCAGGCCTGTTGAGTGCTCAGTTCCAGGGAGTTAGGGCTCCCTTGAATGAAGGTGGGGAATCCCCGGGCACTGGAGTGGTGGGGTGGGGAGAGTCAAGGGCAGCAAGAGGAGAAAGTCACACTGTGGAGAAGAGGGGAAGGAAACAGGATGGTGTCAGGGACATGAATCCAGGGCGGAAGGAGCCGCCTGGGGAACACGTCTGGGAGAGAGGAGTGGCTTTTAAGTCGCAACCAGCAGGCGCAGGAGCAGAAGAGGCAGCAGCACCCTTGAAGGGAAAGGCCTCGGGGAAGGAGGAGGGGCCTCAGCAAAGAGGAGGGTTCCCTGTGCAGGATGAACCTTCCGGTGCCCATGTGCCCTCTCAGAGGGCAGCTCCAACTCGGGGAGCCTCTCTCCTCCAGCGGCTCCATAATGGGAATACCTCACCTCCAAGAGTACCTAGCCCCCCACCTGCGCCGGAACCCCCGTGGCCCTGTGGAGACCGAGATCGGGGAGACAGGGGAGACAAGCAACAGGCTGGGGCGCGAAGTCGAGGGTCTCCATGGAAACGAGGCACTCGAGGGGGCAACTTGGTGACTGGCACACAGCGGTTCCAGGAAGCCTTACAGGATCCTTTCACCCTGTGCCTTGCCAATGTGCCCGGCCAGCCAGATCTCCGTCACATTGTTATTGATGGCAGCAACGTGGCCATGGTGTAAGTAGCTGGTGGGGCGGAGGTCTGAGGAGGGAGGATGAGCCGGGCATCTTTGTCTCTTCTGCAGACATCTGTCCTCTGGGTCCTGAGTGTTGACCCATTCCGTTGCAGGCACGGCCTCCAGCACTACTTTTCAAGCCGAGGCATTGCTCTTGCTGTGCAGTACTTCTGGGATCGTGGGCACCGTGACATAACTGTCTTTGTGCCGCAGTGGCGCTTCAGTAAGGATTCCAAGGTCAGAGGTAAGTTGGGTCTGGCCACCTGTGTCCTGGGTGAGACTGTGTCTACCTCGAGGAGAACCCTGTTGTATCTTGTTCTGTAGAGAGTCACTTCCTGCAGAAGCTGTACTCACTGAGTCTACTTTCCCTGACACCCTCACGAGTCATGGATGGCAAGAGGATTTCTTCCTACGATGACAGGTATTTGCTCCTCCCCTGGCCCCAAGTTTGACTTTTAAGGAGTCTAGTGGGACTTTGAGTAGGAGCGAGATGCTCCTGACTTCTGTCTTCCAGCCTCAGTAGGGGAGTTAGTTTCCGTGGGACCTAAGATGGGAGAGGTAAATCAGCTCTGCAGGTGACATGAGACCCACTGTAGACAACTGTTTGCCTGCTCATCATCCACCTTGTATTTACTGTCTAGAAAATGCCGGTGTAACGGAGAGCTAGGGAAGCTGGTGACATGAATGGCTGGCAGAATTTCCAAACATGTAGAGAAATTCTTTGAACATTCTGGGAAAGGGAGAGTAAACCTTCAAAATAAATAAAATGCAGAAACACAGTCTTTGAATACTAGGACTGCCTAGAACACCGTTGAGTGAGAGATCACCAGACGCAGAATGGAACAGGATGTCAGAACTAGGGCTCCAGGTTTCATTTATTGATCTGCTCTCCATGGCCTCGGCCCCACCTCTTAGTGAATCAACCTCTTTGTCTCAGGATCCTTCTCCATTCATTCACCCTCCTTGTGAATATCAAAAGAAGATAAGGTATGTGCTTGCCTCATTCCTGCTGCTAAGCAAGAGTCTAGTGACATTCCCTCTTAACATTGCATGGGCCCAGTTAAGTGTTGCATGAAGCTGGGTGTGGTAGTCACGCCTGTAATCCCAGCACATGAGAGATTGAGGCAGGATAATCCCTATGAATTTGAGGCCAGCATGAGCTACAAAGTATGTTCCAGACTAGCCTGGACTACAAAATGAGACCCTGTCTCAATAAACTAAAAAGGAAAAAGAAAGGAAAAAAGAGATGCATGAGATACCACTATTTACAGAGGTAGATACAAAGGGTAAGTGATTAACTCCCTGGACAAAAGTTACCATATAGGCTGAACAGAAATCATAGGGTGTACTCCTGCTACACTTGTACACACATGGTGTGGAAATATATACATTTTAAAGCTGATTAACTATTTTAAATCTTCCTATTTTTTGTGTAAAATAAAAAAATCTTTTTATGTGTAGTAGTGTTTTGCCTATATGTATGGATGTGCACTATGTGCATGCCTGGTGTCCACAGAGTCCAGAAAAGTTAAAAAAAAAAAAAACTTTAAGGAGGGTTTATTTTAGCTCCCAGGTCCAGGTTATAATCCATTATAGCTGGGAAGTCACAGTGTAGGAACTTACGGGAGCTGGTCACATCACATCCATAACCAGGACCAGAGAGCACCAGAGCATACATGATAGTGCTCACCTTGCTTCCTCTACTCGTGGGGTCCAGAATCCCCTGCCTAGGGAATGGTGCCACTCACAGTGGTTGGGTCTTGCCACTTTAATTAACCACATTCTTACAAACCACCCAGTCTAGACGATCCCTCAGTGTGAACTCTTCTCAGGTGATTGTATTAAGTTCACAATTAAAAACTAACCAGCTTAGTTGGTGTGTTTTATCTTTCCAGACATTTAACTTTTACTCCTTAGAAGTAAATAGTATTTTACAAAAGGTACTTAACTTTCTTCTTGTCTTAGATTTCTGATACTGTGATAATTACTGTGATCCAAAGAAACTTGGAAGGAGGGGGTTTATGTATCTTAAAAGTTTAAGGTAATAGTCCATCTCTGATTGGAAGTCAGGGCAGGAACCGGTGCAGAGACCACAGAGGAATGCTACTTACTGGCTTGCTCAGCTCATTTCTAATACCACCCAGGGCCCCCAGCCTAGTGGGGTCAATGCCTCCAGTGGGCCAGACCTTCCTCTGTCAATTAGCAATCAAGAAAATGTCCCACACCCTTGCCTATAGGCAATCTAATGGAGTTATTTTCTCAATCGAGGGTCCCCTTCCCAGATAACTGTATATTGTGTCAAGTTGATAGAAAACCAACCAGGACTCTCCTGATGCCACTGTTTCTTTTTGCGACAGGATCTCACTTTGTAGCCCTGGGCTGGACTGGTACTTCGTCTGTAGGCCAGGTTGGCTTTGAGCTTGTGGCCATCCTTCTGCTTCTGCCTCCCAAGTGCTGTTACTTTGTTTTAAGGCCTAGATTTTAGTTCATCTAAGACAGTAACTTTTTTTTTTTTTTTTGGTTTTTCGAGACAGGGTTTCTCTGTGTAGCTTTGCGCCTTTCCTGGGACTCACTTGGTAGCCCAGGCTGGCCTCGAACTCACAGAGATCCGCCTGCCTCTGCCTCCCGAGTGCTGGGATTAAAGGCGTGTGCCACCACCGCCCGGCTCGAGACAGTAACTTTTTGTCCACATCAGCACTGTAAACAGAATTGATACTGAGGACTGAGTCAGTTTTAATGCATAGTTGTGTAGAACCTGGTGGATGCATGATACAAACTTGGAACTTCTTTTCATTATGGTGTAAGTCAGCACAACAAAGCCTGCTGAGCGAGTGTTGCTGAGCAGGACGTATCCTAAGAAGAGAGCCGGGAAGTCCTTAACTAGAAAGCACCTTTTGTGTACTTGAGGTAGCATAGCAGTTTCCCACACACCTGTCCTACCTAATCCTGATTCCCGGTCTTCTCTGTACCACAGTGCTTTTCAGATACTGACTGCCCACTTCAGACTAGGTACATGACTTGTACAGTGCCTTTCAGATACTGACTGCCCACACTAGGTACATGACTTGTACAGTGCCTTTCATATACTTACTGCCCACTTCAGACTAGGTACATGACTTGGAGAAAGAACTCTGGGGCAAGAGTTGGTCCTTGGCTTCAGAAGACCCAGAACGAAGTGAATAACAATAAAAACTCCTGTAAATCAAGCACTACAGGAACTCAGGGAAGGGAGCCTTGTTGTGACTGGGTTTTACAGGAAGGAAGGGGTTGGGAGTTTTGATTGAGAAGGATGTGGGATGGGCTGGATCTCTTTGATTTTAAACCTTTCAAAAGTTAGTTCATTCCCTACCACCTTGTGAATCTTACTCTGTGGATGGAGAATTAGTAAAATGGGACCTGGCCATGGTGGCAAATACCTTTAAGTGCCAGTACTTGGGAGGTAGAGGCAGAGGCAGGAAGTTTGAGGTTAGCTTCAGCTATTCAGTAAGTTTGAGGCAAGTCTGGGCTATGTGAGTTCATGTCTCAAAAATAAAACAAAATAAAACAAAACCAGAAAATTACTAAAGTGGGGCTCAGGTGTCTTTAAAAAACTTTATAGTTTTGGGGTTGGAGAGGTGGCTCAGCAGTTAAGAGCACTGGCTGCTCTTGCAGAGGTCCTGAGTTCAATTCCCAGCACCCGCGTGGCAGCTCACAGTCTGATGCCCTCTTCTGGTCTGCAGGCATACATGCAGACAAAGCATCTGTATGCATGAGAGATAAACCTTAAAGCTGGACCATTTTGTTTTTCTGTTTATCTTTTGAGGTAAGGTCTCATGTAGCCAGATTGGTCTCAGGCTCACTGAGTGACGAAGGATGACCTTGAGCTTCTGACTGTCCTGTCCCCACCTCCTGAGTGCTGGTGTATGTTTCCATGCCCAGCCTATGTGGTGCTGGAGATTGAACCTAGGGCCTGCTGCAGCTAGGTGAGCACTCTACCAGCTGTGCCACACTGCCAGCTCCCAGAAAGCAAGTTCCTTAGGTGGCTGCCATGGTAAAGGCTTGGGGTACACTCTGAGATGGAGGGAATAGTTTGAGAAACTGAAGTCAGAGAGCGGAGGACGTGTTAAGAGTGCAGTCTGATGATTGATCTCAACTCCAGTTGAGGGTACATTAGGGAATACCGGGAGAGAAAAGGCTGTAAAGGGGACATGGAGGTGGATTCTAGAGGCCTTACCTGCCAGCCTGGACATGTGGACTTTATTCCAGGCCTCTCACTTGGGCTGGTTTGGCGTGAAGGGCAGGTGTGGAAGAGCTCTGTGTAGGGCAAGAGCAGGTGAGACTGGAGGATGGTGAGGTGAGGCAGGTGAGGTGGTGGGAGGCTGGCGGCAGTCTTAGTTTTAATGTCTGAATTATTAAGGTGATTGTGGCCCTGGCAAGAAAGGCGGTGTGGAAAGGTGAGAGGGAGGAATGGAGGTTTGTGAGTGACTGGCGGGCAGGAGAAAGTTACAGCTAGCTCTTACTGTGTCTGAGACAGTCGTCAGGAAAGGCTTGTGGTGAACGGGATGCTGTTGGGAGACCACCTTGGGTTCATCACTGTTTCTCCTCTAACCCTGGTGCCTGTGTCTTGTTAGTCACCTTGTTAGTCACCTGGGGGATGGGGAGGGGAGGAGCTCAATATCCCAACTACTTGGAAGGCTGAGGCAGGAAGATTGAGAGTTCAAAGCCTGCTGGGGCTACAGAGTGAATTCAAGGCTAGACTGAGTAACTTAACATGATCCTGTCTCCAATTTTTTTTGTTTGTTTTTGAGACAGGGTCTCTCTATGTAGCCCTGGCTGTCCTGGAACTAAGTAGACCAGGCTGGCTTAGAACTCAAGAGATTCACCTGTCTCTGCCTCCTGAGTGCAGGGATTAAAGGTGTGCACCACCATACCCTGGCTGTCTCTGACTCCCACTCCCTTGTTCTGTCTGTCTGTCTGTCTGTCTACCAGCTACCTACCTACCTACCTACCTACCTACCTACCTATAATCTCAGTGGTAAAGCACTTGCCAAGAATGCACGAGGGTCTGGGCTCAGTTCCAAAGAAGCCCCCCTCACCCTTGTTCCCTTAAATAAACGAGTCTGGAGACTGGCCTCCATCACCAGAATTGGGTCACAGGCATTGGTAGCATATTGTGGGATCGATCCTTGCAGAATCCCAGAATGGTTTCTGTATTTTTTTTTTTTTTGAGACAGGTTCATGGTGAAGCTGGCTGAAGAGACTGATGGGATCATTGTCTCCAATGACCAGTTCCGGGATCTGGCAGAGGAGTCTGACAAGTGGATGGCGATCATCAGAGAGCGGTGAGAATAGGGCACCGACTCAGACCTTTCTCTAAAACCAGCTCTTCTCAGGCCACTGGGTGAGAATCCTGGGGAAGGGCTTGAAGATGCCTCAAAGGATGATAGCCAGTAGCTCCGGGCGGTGTTGGTCTCCGCAAGGTAGGCGAGGTCATTTCTGTGACTCCCTCTTTCCTCATCCAGCCTGCTGCCCTTCACCTTTGTGGGAAACCTCTTCATGGTCCCAGATGACCCCCTGGGGCGAAATGGCCCCACCCTGGATGAGTTCCTGAAGAAGACAGTCAGGTAATGCCCCTGCTTCTGCCCGCAGCCTGTCGATACGCTCCTCTTAAGGATTGGAGGCTTGGATGGGAGTGTTGCAGTTTGGGCCAGCTTAATTCTGCAGTAGTATTGAGTTTGAGGGGCTGTCCTTTAAAGACCCCCCCAGAGAACGCTGACACAGAGCTTTGTACTAGGGAGGGAGAGAAACTTTTATTTCTTTTCTCTCTGGTCAGTGTGTTTGATGGAGTGATTTGGGAGATGTTTGCACGTCATGTTAGCCAGTTGTACCCCACACCTTTTGTTGGCTCATTAAGCAAGTGATTAAGCAGGACTATGTCTCATTAGGCTTGTCTTCCTAGTGGGTTGATACTGCCGCTCGGTGGCCGGCTTAGGAAACTTCACAAATTCATCTCCTGAAGCTGGACATCGGTCAGTTTGGCCGAGGCTCCCTGAGGCCCAGTTTTTCTCCAGAGTGCATCAATGTTTACTCTGCTTTTCTCCAGGAAACAGGGCTCTTCTAAGGCTCCCCAGCCCTCCAGAGGCCCCCCAGAGCCTGGGAATCAGCAGCAGGGGAAGGAAGAGGAAACCGGCAGCGGTGGCATTCGGAAGACCCGGGAGACAGAGCGGCTCCGGCGCCAGCTGCTGGAGGTGTTTTGGGGTCAGGACCACAAGGTGGACTTCATCCTGCAGCGGGAGCCATACTGCCGGGATATTAACCAACTTTCGGAGGCCCTGCTGAGCCTCAACTTCTGAGCCTGCCTTGCTTGCCTAGCTGCTGCCCTATCAGATTCAGCGTCCCCCGGCCCAGCCCCTTCTTTACAGTCCCCTCTGCTGCTCAGATGTGACCCAGATGGTGCTTTGGCTTGAGGAAGCCCTGGAGAAGGGGATTTGAGTGTGGGAATAACCTTGCCTTGGGGTACTTTGAGTACAGGTCCATAAAAAGTGACTCGACCTGAGCCAGGGCCGCAACCAGCTCTTAGGTTGGATCAGCTCTAACTCCTGAACCTCATCTTTGCAAAGGGTTTCTGTAGGGTGTAGAAGCTCTTCCTGAAGACTGAGACCATTGGCCTCACCTCCAAGGTAAACTGAGTTGGAGGCTAGGGTAAGCTGGAGGTGGCACAAAGGGCTAAATTGAGGAAGACGGCATCCTTCTGGGTTCCTAGGATAGGCTGAGCTGTCTGGTTCTGGAGGGGCCATAGTGCGATGTGGGCTGTTACAGTGGGACAGCAGAGACCAGAAGGCAGAGGGGTGGGGGTTCCAGTCTCAGGTGTGTCTGCCTGTGACCTTGGCGGAGTCGCTTGGCCTTGCCTATGTCTAGATATCAGGCATAAAAAAGAACCTTTGAGAGGAATCATGAGAACAGAGGAAGGCTCCTGTGAGGAAGTGATCTTGGCTCATGTGTCAGGTGTGTCTGCTTGGGGCTGCATAGGCTCCCTAACCTACGCTTCATGTTCAGAGATGTCGACAGTCTGTACCCTCAGTGTAACACTGGGTTTTCAGTAGAACATGCCCTGTAATGGCTGCATCCTTTTCCAGCAACCTTCAAAACACATATTAACAAAATAGTTGTTAGGGTTGATGGTCGCATTACCTAAATACTCTCAGGGTTCCTAGAAGTGGCAGCTGGTCAGCTGCATTCAATTGTTTGTTTACAGACTCATAAATGTGTCAGAAAGGCCCTGGTTAGTTCTCTCTCTGGTGGTGAAGCCATGCTTTACAGCAACAATGTTAGTGGGATCTATCTAATATTTCCTTTATGGAAGACGGAGGTTGCATTGGGCTTTGTGTGTATGGTGAAGAAACTAGTTTCTGGGCAAAGATACCTGATTGGTCACAGATCACCTCCACTGACCTATTATGACCAACTGTTTACATCCTGATCCCCACAAGTCATTGGCTGTATCTGCTTGAGTCCTGTGCCAGGGAATTTACTCTGTAAGGTGGCACATTCCTGACCTGGGTGTCGTTTTTCCAGTAGCTTCTTGTCTAGTGTAGTAACATGCTTCGATTACTTTTACCTTCCCCAGGAATAACTCAGAGCTAGTCGACTTCTTAGATCAAGAGGTCAGGCAGGCGCCCCTGGGTTCAGCTCTGTTTGGTACCTTGTAGCAAGCCCCTGAATTAGATTCTTTTCTGTTTGGCTGACTTCAAGTGACCCAGAGAGTTGACTGTGTATGGAGCTCAGTGATCAGGGAGAGGGTCCCTAGGTGCCAGTGTCTTAGCCTGTTTCATTGGGCAGTTTCCACCTCTATACCAGATTGACTCAGGCTGGGACAGCTGTATTGGAGACAGATTGATCAGGGAAATGACAGTGACTCTTCTCAGTGCCCAGGAAACAGTGAATGGTCTGAACTGGTTGTCAGTAGAACTGCTTTTCAGGTTTGTGATTGGTTTCTTGCTCTAGAGAAGGCCAGAATTAGCTTCCTTTTTATGCTGTGGGCCCTGGAAGACTGAAGTGTTCCCAGCAGATGAGAGACAAATCCTAGGCTTACAGAGGGACACTGGCTCTGTTTCTGCAGTATGAGGTGGGACTGGCATGTGTTTGCTACATTAATTCACTGTCATTGTGAAACGCTGAAGGCCAACATACAGGCCTTTCCCCCACTTTTGCTGGCATCCTCTGAACTGGTGGTTAGGGTGGCACCAGAACTCACTGGAAATAGATCCTTGTATGTATTGTCTTTAACCTCGGTCATAACTTCATGTCTCACCAGCTCATTAGGGAAGAGATACCAAGAAAGAGAGAGACGAGGAGAGAGATTGCGTATTATAACATTCAGAACCTCATTTAGGAAGAAGAGCCATCTGGAGTAAAATATAGTTCTTAAGAGAAGTTCTAGGAGAATCTAAGCCAAAGAGACAGCTGAAGCTAGTGATATACTTTATTGCCATAACTTAGAACTTTCTCTACACAGCATATAGGAGAACTGGGGCAACAGTGTGACCCACAAGAAGTTGAAGAGGTTAAGGTTAGAATGAGATTACAACCTTGACTGGAGTTCCTCAGATAGGGACGGAACAACAATTCAGGAAGGAAGTAAGGAGGAGAGATTCGAAGACCCAGATGGCTTCTGCTCGCAACTACAGGGCCCACCTGAACCCATCCTCAGTATGCAGGAACAGGCCTCAGCTCCTGCCTTGGGGTCCTTCTCCACTTAGGCTACAACATCTTTCAGGGCAGCCCCCAACTCTGGGAAGGTATACTGGTAGCCAGTGGCCAGTGTCCGCCGTGGGATCACTTTCTGGCCTTCCAACAGCATGGTGGCACGTTCTCGTCCAAAGACTGCCTGTACCACAGTGCTGGGGACAGGGACGAAGGCTGGGCGGCCCAGGGCAGCACCCAAGGCTTGGGCAAACTCGCCATTGGTAGTGGTGTATGCTGGAGCCACCCCATTCAGGACTCCTTGGACGTGGTCGGCTTCGAGGGCATGAGTCAGAATTCCTGCCAGGTCACCAATATGTATCCAGGGGAAGAACTGGTGACCTGAACCAATGGGGCCTCCCAGGCCCAGGCGGAAGGGCAGAAGCATGTGGCCGATGGCACCACCCCCTCGGCCCAGCACAACCCCTAAAGCAGGCAAGAGAGGTGGTACAGGAAGGCTGCTTAGCCTGGACAATCTGCACTGTTCCGATTTCTCCTTTCCCTTCCTCGCTTTCTTCCCGTATCGATTTGGAGTGGAGAGAGTTGAGGGTTATGGACCTTCCTGGGACGTTCCCTCTCTAGGTTACTAGAGTGACGGTGTCCTCTCACTGTAAGCTCAGCCCTGCTCGGCCCACACATCTTCCACTTTGCCTGGTTCCCAGGCCCCTGGTCCTCACCTGAACGTACCACGACCTGGCGTGTAGACTCTCCAGGAAGCTTGGCTGCTGCTTCCCATTTGGTTACCAGGTTGGAGAAGAAGTCAAAATCCCCTCCCGGGCTGTCTTCATCATACTCCTCAGTCAGGCTTGGCTGGTAGTAAGCTGCCATGGGAGAGCACTCACTTGCTTGGGCTGGCCCTGTGCTGCTGGGCCCTCCACAGCTGAAGGCTCCCCTAGCCTCATTCTCTCTGCCCCTTTGGCTCTCCACAGGGGAAGAAAGGACCGTGACTTTTCCCCCTTGAGGTTCTCCATGTGTTCCTGCCTGGAAGCCTAGCCTTTGGCTGCAGGGCTATCCCCAGAGGCTGCTAGCTTGTAGTGGTTAGGGACAGAACCTGGGTGCCAGGCTGCTTGAGCTCCACCATGCCTCATGTCTGTGACTTTCTGGCAAGTTACTTCTCTGTGTGAACAATCTGTATCTTCAATATGGGAGTAACTGTACCTACCTCATAAGGTTGTTGCAAGGATTAAATAATACAACATGTATAAATTACTTAGTATGGTGGCTACTACTTACATTTTAACTGTTTACAATTATGTGGTCTCAAGGGCAACACACCAATAGGGGGCTGTTCATAAAGAACTGTGGTCCAAAAAGCAAGGGACTTGGGAGTAGGTACACTTCCTCAGCATTAGGACTGGCATCGTTCCTCTTTCTCTGAGGGCTTCCGATAAGGACTTCTAGCTTTGAGTCTCTAGCCATGTACACTCCCCACTCCGTTCACACCCAGAAATACCACATAGTGAAAATACAGAGGTTGGGAGAAACCTGCTGTGGCTGGAGGGTCTAGAAGCTATATCGGAAAGGATCTATGCTCTAAGGTGCTGCAGTGGGGTGTGGCTAGCCCCAAGGGCCCGAGCTGCTTTCTCCCTGTTAATGTAAGAGGTTGGTGATTTGGGGGCATACCTACACCTGTGACTAGTATCCATGCCTGGGGAGGGTGTGCAGCTTGGGTGATGGCTTCAGCTAGCAAGTGGGTGGTATCCAGGCGGCTGGTAAGAACCTCTTTTTGGAAAGTTTCGTTCCATCTGAAGAGAAGATAAAAGGTCAGAGGTACAGACATGCATCCAACCCATTATCCTCACTACTCACCCTACCCAGGTGTCGTAAGTCTGTCTGAATGCATAACTCAGGGTGGCTAGGAAAGGTAAGCCTTTCCCCTCTCCATGATAGGCATGGACTATGTATGTCTCTTTAGCCACAACAGTGGCCTTTCTTAGGACACCGGTATAGAACAGGCTCCAAGGTTAAGGCTACCATTTACAGCTCACAGGAGTCGACCCTCTCCCTCCGTGCAGGCGATACGGCTTTATGGCCCAGCTGACCTTCGCAGAGGGTTGAGGATGTTTTCTCCAGCCAGGTTGATGACAACATCGCAGAAGGGCAGCCCCGACCTAATGAGCTCATTCTGTTGGAGAAGGCACAGAACCTCCTGGTACTGTCCTTCCCGCCGCCGCAAACTGCCCTCCCACCCATCTCGCAGAGGCTGGACGTACCCACGTGATTCGACCCGGCCCAGGCTGCCGGGAGACCCACGTAACGGTGTGGCCCCTGGCTTTCAGCAGGTGGGTTAGGGCTGTCCCAATGAATCCCGTCCCGCCACCTGATGGGAGAGCACCAAGTGTTTATGCCCCGAGTGGAGGCAAGCCTGTCTCCTCCGACACCAGGCCTCTCCTCCACCCCACCCCGCCCTGCAGAGGTGACCCAGGTCACAGGGTTTCAGAGATTCGGCCCTTGGGGCTGGGAGACCAAGGCTAGGTTGCTTGCTTAGAAGATCGCGCCCAGTGGGGCGGGTCTCCCAGCTCTCAGCCCGCCCGCGACTCCCTCAGCCCTCCCTCACCCACGAGCACCCGCATAGCGACAGGAAACTAACACGCCTGCGCGAGATTTAAATACCGGTCGCGACTACGCGCCTCAGTTCACGCGAATTTCAGGACTAGGTGTAACCGCCCCCCCACTCCTTTCCCCCACCCCCGACCCGGAAGGAGTTATATAGCAATAGCGAAAGACAAAGTTTGCCCGGGAAGAGAGCGATGACGCAGAAGAGAGGAGGACGAAGTGCAGAAAGGACCCGCTTGGCGGCGGCGGCGGCACCGTGGGGTTCTTTGATCGTCTGATTCTTCCTTGGTCGTTTCTCCCTGTTCCGCCTCTTCCTGGCAGCGCTCGAAGGTGCTTAAGTTCCTTCTCCAGTCGATGTCCTTGAGGTTCTCACCAGCATGCGGTCCACCCTCTGCTTCCCAGTTCACTCCATTTCCCCCGGCTTCCCGGGAACACATATTGCCCATGTTTCACCAAGTCTAATGCCCAGTTTTAGATCATTTTGACTGGTCGCCCAGCCAGAATCACTGACGTGTGCTCTCTCCTCCTTTTGGAAATGCTGCATTTTGGGCCTCAGTGGAAACCATCCTGTCTTCTGGGACTTTAAGAACCAATTTTGGCGTGTATTGATTGCTCCACTTCCTTTAAATTCTTAAGATGTAGATAATCGTTCCCAGTTGGATCCTAGGACCCTCTTTACGTCCTCTATGCTCCCTTGTCCGCTTGCCCCTCCCACCTTTCCTTCTGTCTTTGCGTGTGTGCATTCTAGAGAGTGCATGAGAGGAAATAGTCGTCGTCTATCACCCTCCACTTTAATTTTTGAGGCAAAGTCTCATTGAACCTGGAGCTCACAATTGGCTAGACTGGGTGGCCAGTGAGACCCAGGCTCCTGCTGTGTTGGCTCAGATTAATGGCGCAGGTTACAATTGGCTTTATATGTCCAGCTTTTCACAAAGGTGGTGGCGATCAGAATTCAGGTCCTTCTGATGCCTATGCAGATCCATCTCAGGTCTCTGTTTCCATCCACCGTCATCCTGGCTGCCCACAACACACAGCCCCTGTCCATTACCATCTATCTATGTCGTGAATTCAGTCACTGATTCTTCATAGAGCCCCCAAATGTGTGCAATTCAGATCTCTTCCCTGAGTTCCTGACTCCCATAAAAACCTCTCTAAATCTCTCATTTAAGAAAGAGAAGTATGTGTTTGGTGGTTTTGCCTGCATGTAGGTCTCTGTAGCACGTGGGTGCCTGGTGCCCTTTGAGGCCAGAAGAAGTTATGGGATTCCCCAGAACTGGAGTTCAGACGGTTGTGAGCTGCCATATGGATGCTGGCACTCCAGCCCAGGTCCTCTGGAAGAGTGTCAAGTGTTCCCAACCACTGAACCATCTCTCCAGCGCCTCTAGATCTCTGGTTGCCTGAAATGCAGTTGATTTTACACACTAAATATCTCTCAGATCTAGTTCTGTCTCTGCTAACTACAACCCTGATTCCAGTTATTCTCTCTAAATTCCTGAATGCTTTCTTAATAGGCTTCCTGATTTTGAGTTTTTTTTCTCCACCTACACATTGGAAGCTGAATCATCATTGGATAACACGTGACAGGACAACTGTGTTGTGTGTCATATGTTCTAAGAAAGCCTAGAGGACAGAGTTACTCAATGAGTCAGATGAAACATAAACACGTCCACCACTTTAACGGCATTGCCAACTTACTTAGAAAACCAAAGGGAGTCTCTGGAGACAAAAAGTATCTCCAGGCCTGAGCCTCTGCTGAAGATCCATTGCCCGACCAAACTCCAGTCAGGCTTTTGAGTCTTCTTTTAGGTTCGTCTGAGTATTTCCTTACAAAATCTCATCTTATCAAATCTTCCTGCTAAAACCATTTAGCAATAATCCCATTTTGATAACCTGGTTGTCCATATTCAATTCAGTTTTCCAACCTTCAAGTGATGTCTGATCATTTTGATTGGTGCGTGTATATAAGCTGCCTTTCTCATTGCTGTGACCAAGTACCCTACACAAGCAACTGAAGACAGGAAGTGGTTCTTTTGGCTCACAATTGGAGGGTACGATCCATCAAGGTATGTAAGGCATAGTGGCTGCAGTTGGAGGTGTAGTCAGGAGGCAGAGAGAGATGAATGCTTGTTGTAGAATATTATTTTAAAGTGTGTTAACATTTGTTTGTGCTGTGGAACGTTTGTTTAATGATGCAAAGAGGCGGTGCATTCTTTAATGTTGTATTTGTTTAGCTCTGTGAAGCTGTGTTACTGTGCCTGTCTAAAACACCCAATGGTCTAATAAAGAGCTGAATGGCCAGTAGCAAGGCAGGAGAAAGGATAGGTGGGGCTGGCAGGCAGAGATAAATAGAAGGAGAAATCTGGGAAAAAGAAGAAAAGAGTAAGAGAACAAGGAGAGGAGAACACTAGGGGCCAGCCACCGAGCCACACAGCCAGCCATGAAGTAAGAGTGAAAGTAAGATTACAGAAGAAAGAAAAGGAAAAAGCCCAGAGGGAAAAGGTAGGCAGGATAATTTAAGAAAAGCTGGTAAGGGCTGGAGAGATGGCTCAGAGGTTAAGAGCACCGACTGCTCTTCCAGAGGTCCTGAGTTCAATTCCCAGCACCTACATAGTGGCTCACAACCATCTGTAATGAGATCTGGTACCCTCTTCTGTATACATAATAAATAAATAAATTTTTGAAAAAAAAAAAAAGAAAAGCTGGCAAGAAACAAGCCAAGCTAAGGCCGGCATTTATAATTAATAATAAGTCTCTGTGTGTGATTTATTTGGGAGCTGGGTGGTGAGCCCCGCAAAAGAGCAACACCAACCAACAACAAATGCTAGTGCTCAGTTTACTTTTAACTCTTTGTTCAGTCTGGGACCCCAGTCTATGGGATGGTGTGGTCCACAGTCATGGCGAGTCTTCCCTTTTCAGTTGAACTTCTCAGGAAATGCCCTCACAGACACACCTAAACATGTGTCTCCTAGGTGATTTCAAATCTAGTCAGGTTGACAGTAACGGTAAACCGTCATACCTGTCTCAGCAAAACCTGTTAGGTTGGCTTAGCCAGAATTCCACATGCCCTGATATTTCTTCACAGCTATAATATTAAATAGAAAAAGAAGTTGCAGAAGTATTTACACTATAATTCCATTTAAATATTAAAAGCAAGCAAAACTATGATTTTTAAATAAATAGACTTGTAAAAATAATGCATGAGAATAATGCAGAACTCAGGGTAGCATTTTCCTGTGGATGTAGAATATGATGGGGAGGAGACCTGTGGTAATTTGAAGCTAATTGGCCCCCATAATCTCACAGGGAGTGGCACCATTAGGAGGTGTGGCTTTGTTGGAGTGGGTGTGGCCTTGTTGGAGGAAGTTTGTCACTGTGGAGGTGGGTTTTGAAGTTTCTTATTGGAGTCAGTTGACTTCCTGTTGCCTGCAAGATGTAGCACTCTCAGCTCCAGCACCACATCTGTGTGCACGCCATCATGCCCCCCACCATGATGATAATGGACTAAATAGCCAGTCCAATGAAATGTTTTCCTTATAAAAGTTGCCATGGTCTTGGTGTGTCTTCACAGCAGTAGTAACCCAAACTAAGACAAGTACTCAGGGGACTCTTATTTCTTAGATCAGTGATGGGTCCAGGCTATTCATTTTATTAATCTTGGTATTGTCTGAACTATTCTATAACAAAACTATATGGATTCAATATTTATATTTCAGGTGTGCAAAAGTATAACTTTCTTTTCTTCTTTTCTTTCTTTTTTTCTTTTTTTTTTGAGACAAGGTCTCATTTTGCAGCCCAGACTGACTTCAGATTCACAGCAATCCTCCTGCTCCAGCCTTCCATGTTCTGGAATCCAGGCATGAACCACCATGTGCAGCTTGTAAGTTTACTTTCTGTAATTAGTTTGCTCATGAACATCTCTCATGAAACAAACTTAAACTGACCAGACAGAGGGAGCTGTAATCACTAATTTAGACTTTTCTTTCCTTCCTTCCTTCCCTCCTTCCCTCCTTCTTTCCTTCCTTCCTTCTTCTTCTTTTTTTTGGGGGGTTGGGCAAATTCTTGTTTTTTTGTTTTTGTTTGTTTGTTTGTTTTTTCGAGACAGGGTTTCTCTGTGTAGCTTTGGAGCCTGTCCTGGAGCTTGCTCTGTAGACCAGGCTGGCTTCGAACTCACAGAGATCCACCTGGCTCTGCCTCCTGAGTGCTGGGATTAAAGGGGTTGGGTAAATTCTTATCTTGTAGAGTGCACTGTCTCTCTTCTCTGCTTCTCACAGCCACACAGGTGTGGCAGGTCATTAATTAGGCATTTGGTCACCAGTGCCTTCCCAGAGGGCTCTTGTTTCTTTTGTTTTTAGATATTTCCTGATGAGGTCAGCCAAGGCCCAGCTGGTGGAGCCAGGTTTAGGGGTACAGTGATTTGGCCTCTGCATTGAACATCCTGGCAAGTGTTCTATTTGAGCTCTATTCCCAGCGTCTTTTTACTTTTTATTTTGAGACATGGTCTCACTAACTTGGCCAGATTAGCCTTGAACTTACTCTAGCCCAGTGTGGTTTTTAATAACCACCACTA